>NC_142357.1:12333319-12633319 GCF_059441175.1 Urocampus carinirostris
TCCAGCTTCAGCCCACTGTCTTTGAAGCTCCCCCAAATTCTGGAAGCGGCTCTTCTTCACAATTTTGTTAAGGCTGCGGTCATCTCTCTTGGTTGTGCAGCGTTTCCGGCCACATTTTTCCCTTCCAACAGACTTTTTGTGGATATGCTTTGAAACTGCACTCTGTGAACAGCCTGCTCTTTGAGAAATTTCTTTTTGTGTCTTACCCTCCTGATGGAGGGTATCAATGATGGTCCTCTGGACAGCAGTCAGATCAGCAGTCTTCCCCATACTTGTGATTTAGTTTACTGAACCAAGCTGAGTGTTTTTAAGGCTCAGGAAACCCTCGCAAGGTGTTTCGAGTTAATTAGATGATTCAGGTGATTAGTAGAATAGCCTACTTGTATACTTTTTCATGATATTCTAATATTTTGAGATAGGATTTTTGAGTTTTCTTAAGCTGTAAGCCAAATTCAGCAATATTAAAATAATAAAAGGCTTGAAATAGTTCAGTTGATGTGTAATGAATCCAGAATGTATGACATTTTTGTTTTTTTAATTGCATTACAGAAAATAAAGAACTTTATCACAACATTCTAATTTTCTGAGACAGTCCTGTATGTATCCACCTGGTAATGCTGAGTAAAAAAATAAAAGTTATCAGACCAGTCTCTAAGCACTACATTGTCAAAATATATTTTCCTATTTATGCTGACATTCTTTTTACCTTCTCTTTAGAGACAGTATTGAGTGTTTAACCTGGAGTGCCATGTCCCTCAGCTGTGGAAAACATCCTGCATCATCCCAGTCCCAAAGAAATCAAGACCAGAGGAACTCAACGACTTCAGGCCAGTCGCCCTGACATCACATGTGATGAAGACCATGGAGCGGCTGCTGCTGCACCACCTGAGGCTACAGGTCCGTCACGCCATCGACCCACTGCAATTTGCTTACCAGGAGAAGGTGGGAGTGGAGGATGCTATATTATACATGTTACACCGATCCCTCTCTCACCTGGATAGGGCGAAGGGGGCTGTGAGGATTACATTTTTGGACTTCTCTAGTGCCTTCAATACCATACAGCCTCTGCTACTGAGTAGGAAATTGACAGAGATGGGAGTTAGCTCACACCTTGTAGAATGGATTACTGACTACCTGACAGGCAGACCGCAGTATGTGAAACAGGGGGGCTGTACATCGGACTCCGTGGTTAGCAGCACAGGATCTCCGCAGGGGACCGTTCTCTCTCCGTTCCTATTCATTCTATATACATCGGACTTTAAGTACAACTCTGAGTCCTGCCATGTGCAAAAGTTTGCCGATGACACTGCGATCGTGGGATGTATCAGAAACGGGCAGGAGGAGGAGTACAGGAAATTGATTCAGGACTTTGTCCGATGGAGCGACGCAAACCACCTGCACCTAAACACCACCAAGACCAGAGAGATGGTGGTGGACTTCAGGAGAACCAGAACTCACCCGGTTCCTGTAACCATCAAGGGAGAATGTGTAGAATTTGTCCAGACCTACAAATACCTGGGTGTGCAGCTGGACAACAAACTGGACTGGACTGCCAACACAGAAGCTCTATGTAGGAAAGGGCAAAGCCGACTTTACTTCCTCAGAAGGCTGGCCTCCTTCAACATCTGCAAAAAGCTCCTGAAAATATTCTATGAGACAGTAGTGGCAAGCGCCCTCTTCTATGCGGCAGCGTGTTGGGGAGGCAGCGTCAAGAAGAAGGATGCCTCTCGTCTCAATAAACTGGCTAGGAAAGCGAGCTCTGTTGTGGGCAAAGAGCTGGACAGCCTAACAACAGCAGCTGAGAGACAGGCACTGAAAAAGCTGAGGTCAATCATGGACAATCCATCGCATCCGCTTCACAGCATTATCTCCGGACAGAAGAGCAGTTTCAGTGACAGACTGCTGTCACTGTCTTGTACTACGGACAGACTGAAGAGATCTTTTCTTCCTCATGCCATGAGGCTCTTTAACTCCACCCGGCAGAGTAAAGGCCCACATTAAACCACACCACCTACATTGGATCTTACTGCATTATGTGTTCTGTGTAGCACTATTTAGTTAATCTATATAACATGCTAAAGTGGGCATTTGCACGTCACACTGGGTATTTGTATATTGTTTTCTTTTGGCTTTATTATTGTATTGTTCTCAGCTCAGGGATGCTGCTGGAAATGTGAATTTCCCTTAGGGGATGAATAAAGTATCTATCTATCTATCAAATCTTGTTTTAAACAATTTTCCCAACATCACTATCAATGACAATAAAGAAGATTTTGATGATTTTGCAGGTGAAGTCTTTCTCACCCCTAAAACCGCCATGCGTGGGCTGTGGATGTGGCGGCGTCCACGTCGCTTCCTGCAGTCGCGCAGTTGGTGGCGTTAGCTCCACATCATGGAGACCCTTTCATTCGAGCCTGAGCAAAGAAGAAGAAAACGATTTCAATTTTTACATCGTCAATAACAAAACAATAAGAAACTGTTTAGACCCTGATAGTAATTGCTTGTGATTCAGGGGTTCTCAGATTCTCCCTTTTCTTTTCTTGGGGTGGTGGAGAGTTGGATTTCATTTTCATGAAACATGCTTATTAATGGTAAAATTATAACCCAGGATTGTCACAATGCGATACCGGATCATTGTCACATACCAATATAAACCCATTAAATATGGGCAGAATTTAACATGCTGTGTTTAAACGGTGTAGTTTCAGATTTAACTGATCTATCAATTTAACTGGATTGGAAACCACACAGTTTGAATTTTGACAATCTGGTTCCTCTGGTCTATTCAAATTCTCATTATCCAATTCAATTTTAATCCTGCTCCTCTTAAATCTATGTTACCCATGGCCAACACAAAAACCTTCAGATTAAATCATTTTTGGATTACTGTATTTTTACAACCAGAAGGTTTAAAGGGACGATGTGTATTAGTCTGTGCATGGTAGTAAAAAAAAATATATTATTCAACATAAAAAAATTTTTTTAAATGATTTTTAAAAAATGTGTTCAGAACTACATAAACTATTCATATAAACATACATTTATTCTTTATACTCCTGGTTAAATTTGCATGTATTTGACATAACATGAGGCTCACATACAGGGACCTTAAATGATACTCCGTCATCTTGCTTCTAAGGGTGACCCAAAAAAAAGAAGAAAGCTTGTGAAACGCAGGACAAAGGTTAAAAGAAAAAAAGTGCGGTTTGGCCACTTTGCATCTACTAGGTTTGTATTTTTCACAATACAGCGACATCTCATCTCATCTCATTAGCTGCACCGCTTATCCTCAGTAGGGTCGCGGGGGTGCTGGAGCCCATCCCAGCAATCATTGGGCAGTGGGCAGGGGACACCCTGAACTGGTTGCCAGCCAATCGCAGGGCACACAGGGACAGACAACTCGCTCGCCCATTCACACCTAGGGACAATTTGGACCGGCCAATCCACCTGACATGCATGTTTTAGGAATGTGGGAGGAAAGCGGAGTGCCCGGAGGAAACCCACGCAAGCACGGGGAGAACATACAAACTCCGCACAGGAAGTCCGGTAGCTGGATTTGAACCCACACAGGAGGTTCCCAAGACCTTACAACTGTGCCGCACACTCGCTAACCACTGCGCCGCCGTGCTGCCCAGCGACATCTAATGGTCAAATATTACATACTGTCCCGTTACAGTATTCATTAATGTAAAATTTAAAAGTAAGTATATCTAAAATATATTTCCATTACAACTTTTTCAGAACAAAAGTCAAGTGAGAAACCCAAAAATCAGCAATTTAAAGAAAATACAAAGATAACACAGTCAACATGCATACACTCTATTGCACATTTAGAAATCTAAGTTCTAAAGTAAAAATACCGTACACTATATAATTCTGCACAGAGCAGCTGCGTTTTGAAAAAGATTGTGGAGGTGAGTAATATTTTTCTTAAGTAACAGTAATTTTATCTCTGAGGACAATAGTATATCCTATACAAGTACTTGCTTAAAATTGATAATAATAATTGATAAATATTAGGATCAATCCGGCCACCCCTAGCACAAACTTACAATGGCCAAGCTACGAACTCCAAGAGGAAGAAACGTACTTTGCTGCAGGAGGACAGAGGGAAAGATGTTCTTGTTCTGTTTTTATTCATTAAATCCTCAATATTTGCGGCAAAGTGGAAGAGTGGTTAGCGCGTCCGTGGCACAGTTCTGAGGTCATCGGATCAAATCCAGCTGTGCGGAGTTTGCATGCTCTCCCCGTGCTTGCGTGGGTTTCCTCCAGCGACTCCGATTTCCACCCACATTCCAAAAACATGCATGTCAGGTTAATTGGCTGGTCCAAATTGTCCCTAGGTGTGAATGAGCGAGTGGGTTGTCTGTCCCTGTGTGCCCTGCGACTGGCTGGCAATTAGTTAGGGTGTCCCCTGCCCACTGCCTGAGGACAGCTGATATGGGCTCCAGCTCCCATATGACCTTATTGAGGATATTGGTGATGATAATGAATGGATGGATCTTCCATAATTTAAAAAAAAAAGAATTCCTTTGCAGGGGGTCAACATAGCATGCAGGATTATTTCAATATGATCCTTACTCTAGTCAGACACGATATTGCACAACTCAAATTGACAAAATCTATTGTGGTTGAATTATAAAGTCTAAGATGAACTGAATCTAATAGTGCCAAAACCACACAGAGACACACAAAGGGGTTCCTGTTGCTGCGCCTGTGGCAATTGGAGTGTTTCGCTTCGCTGTAGTTTGGCATCCATCTGGAGAAACACACAAACAAACTCACTGAAGAAGGCTTGCTGTATGCTCAGCCACAGGCGGTTGGTGAAGGAAAGCTTCTTCTTGTAGGGAACTATTGGCATCGTATCAAAAACACACATGCACATTCACTCTGACTCAGACCCAAGTGAAACTATTCACACATTTGCAAACCCGACAACACACATGCATATATAGATAAAAAGGGATTCTCACTTCTTCTATGTCTAATTGCTAACATGTATACATTTATCAATCCAACAGAAAACAACACAAAAAAGGAACTGCTACAACAGAGATCAATAAAGATATTTGTATCTTGCCTTGGAGCAAACCACTAGTTCAAATGAGGACAAACAATAGTAAATAGTTACCATTTAAACACAATCTCAAAGTTCTTATCGCTCTGCCTAAGGTGAAATATTTTTATCTGAAAGCCTCCTTTTTCCCCAGACTTTCCCAGAGAATTATAAAGGATCTTATTCGATATTCAAAGTGATTCTAGTAAACTATTTTCTGCCAGCAGTAGCTGACCCAATAGCACTTGTGCTAAGAGCTTCTAGTGAGTCCCACCGGAGCCACTCATCCCAAAATGAAGACCATTTGCTCTTAGCATTTCTTCTTCCAAGATTCCGAAACAATACAACAGATTCAATACCATGGATGAATGAACGGGAAATCCATTGAAAATAATAACATAGCTAACATAAAAACTGAGTACAGCAGAATTAAGGGTTGCAAACTTCTGGTGTTTGACAAAAACTGAGGAGATAACTTGAAAAGAATGGTGAAATAAATGGAAATCAAACTTCTAATGATTCATTTTAACTCCCAAACCGAATAGCACGATTCTTTATTGGCTAACGTGTGGGTAAGCAAAATTAAAATTATTTCAAAATATGATGTTTTCCTATTAACTAACGACTAAGAGTGGGTTCAGAATAGTGATACAACGTTTATCAAGATGACTAAAAAAAGGGTATTGGATCGATTTTCTACGTATGAGAATTTGCTGCAGCAAGTATCTCGCAAGCTAGCTATAGGACATCGCAACACTAGCGATGGATTGCCACCATATGCCACCTTTGATGAAAAAAATCTGCCAAAGCAGCAAGTTCATTTTTATATCTTATTTCAAGTGGTTGCCGTTTAGTGGGACGGGTCAAGCTGGTTGTTTTCGTCACTCAAATAATTTGTCAACCATGTTCACTTAGATTGTACCTTAGTAGAATTTATTGATGTGTTTAAACTATTTTCAGGGACCTGCAGCATATACTAAAAATGCAAGCTGCTCCTGAGAAAAGATATATTTTCCTTTAGAGTTCCTGTCATGCTATTCAATGATTATAAATTTAAAAGAAATAACTGATCAGTTTACAAAATAAAAGAAAATAAAAACATGAAAGTTTGATGGGTTTGTGTGAAAACAAACAAAAATAATAAAAGCAAGGTATACTTGGTAAGATACATTTGAAAAATCAAGTTGGTCTTTTATTCTTAATTATTTCGGCCTTTTATTATTCTTAATTATTTCAATATGCGACCTAGGCAGTATCGCGCTTTGAACTTTTCATACTGTTGTAATCTTAAAGCAAACATTAGGACTTTTTTCCTTGAGCTTATTTGAGATAAAAGGAAATTTGTATTTTGTCGAATATCTAATGTGTTTACTCTGCCATACTAATGTATTCATATCCTTTTTGGAGTTATGTTGCTACAAAATGTCATTGCACTACTTCTTCATGACACAATTGCCTTTATGACATGCAAACCTGGAGTGCAAAGTCTAATCTTGATGTAGACATAGTTCACTATGTTCTTATTAATGACAATAAAGACAATTCTAATTCGAAAAGAAACTAATAAGTTATGATTTTGTACTGTATCGCATTGCATACTGTAAATGGCTTTTAATCTTATGGATGTACAATTGTAAAGTGCCTTGTGTATCGAGGTGTGTATGGTATCACCAGGTTCACACAGCTACCCACACCAACTAATGACTGGGAATGGTTACAGTTCATAACTCTAGATCCTATAAAGCAGATTCACGGTTTTTAGCATTCTTTTGCAACTTATTTGACATAACAAACCAATCATGGAAGAGAACTCAAAACAAAATTACTAAGCCAGACATCTCGATTTGAAAAAATACTGTTTGTCAATTATTTGCACTTTTTTTTTTACTTTGTCCTGCAGATTTTACTTTTGTCATCACCAGTGAACACGTTGTCTTCCATTGTCATCCTGGAAGGGGGATTATCTCATGTGCGGTCCCCGTTCTCAAGGTTTTTTCATTTTCCTCATGTTGCGGTTGTTGAGTTTTTCCTTGCCCTCATGAAGGTTTTAGATCAGCGGATGGTGTAATGATAGTCTGTGGTTTGCAATAATCTGTGGTCTGTGTAGCCTTTAGAGACCCCTTGTGATTATGGGCTATATAAATAAACATGACTTGACATTAATTTATTTGCAAGCAAAAAAAAAAATCAACATGCAAATATACAACAATCCTAATGGTATGACAACAAATGAAACTAATCCAATGATGGCTATGCAACACCGCAAAAAGAACAGAACTGATTTATTTGCTCATCATTGATTAATTAAACTGTCCCGTATTTTTTAATGTTCTGCATTAAAATAGTTGTTGTTGACTGTATATTGGGGAAAACTACGAGGCATGAATTATTGGTATTGTGAAGGTTAATGACTTTTTAATGCAATCTGGTCAAATATGAACAGTCATGATTCCAAATGGTTTCTTATTCATCTAGAATTAATGTCGAGACAGCACTTATTTTTCCCATTTTCATGATACTATTCACCAAGAGCTACTATAACTGTTATTCTAGGTAACATTTTCTGAATGTATTTATAGACGCCATTCGAGTACTTTAACGGTGCAGCAATATAAGTATGAGATACGAAAATGCAAAGTTATTTATCATTTACCCTGTCCTTGAAGATGAGTCAACAAACCACAATTCCCCGACTTAATATGAAACGATCCACTGCTTTTCATTATATTACGTCATTTAAAATGCATCTCATGAGTTTATGGCGGAATACAAAGCTAATTCCCATAGAGTGGATGTGCTTTCAAATGAAAAGACAAAATGCTACCTATGCGTTTCTGTTAAGATAGATTACTGTACACTTATTAATTGAATAGTCTTTCTTGTCATCTATTACAACATAGTGTATATTGGTCAAAACAAGATTAGACATTGCACTTCAGGATAAACATGTACTAAAAGACATAAGAAAAAAAATACAAAAAACAATATTGGGTTAGATAGGCAATAATTACAAGCATGGGTGTATAACAAGCCCATGCTCAAGCACCCCCAAATATTTTAGCATTTTTAAAACTCTTTTCCTGAATGAAGGACAGGATAAGCTTAAAAATGATGAAAAACGCTAAATAATAACGTTTAAAAAAAATGTGAAGAACGCAACATTGCATTAAAATTGTTCAGGCCATCGGATTCCTAGCACCGCACCTCTTTTGCTCTGCGAGTGTCACATGCGGCATAGCGGAGGAGTCTGTGGAGGCTCTCGTGTATAAGGGTGAGAGTATGTTACACACAACTATTTTACCACCCAATACCATTCATCCATTATCTGCACCGCTTATCTTCAGTAGGGTCGCTTGAGCCCATCCCAGCCGGGCAGTGGGCAGGGGACACTCTGAACTGGTTGCCGGCCAGTCGCAGGGCACACAGAAAGACAATTCACTCCCTCATTCAGACCCAGGTACAATTTGGATCAATAAATTAACCTGACATGCATGTTTTTGGAGGAAATCGAAGTGCCCGGAGGAAAACTCGCGCAAGCACGGGGAGAACATGCAAACTCCACACGGGGAGGCTGAGGTAGCTGGACTTGAACCCTGAACCTCTGCACCGTGGGGCTGCACGCTAACCACCCATCCGCCGTGCCATCCCTAGCGTAAACCATTAATTTGTTATCAACAGAAATCAGTCCTCATTTTAGCTGCATTTAATCTAATGCAACAATGATCAGCCTAGGTTGATTGTTGCGTATGTGTAAGCTGTGTGTGTGGTCATCCTCCCACACAAAACATTTCTGTAATAAAGAACACCAGGTTTAGGTGAGAAATACACAAAATGATGTATATGGTTGTCAGCGCTACCCAGTGGATCAGTTTGATGTGTAATGTGATGTTCACAAATGGGAAGTGAAAAAAAATTATAATGACCAACCAGACAATCCGGGTACTCAGCACCCCCAAAACTCTGAACCTAAAATCGCCCCTGTCCTAAAATTTAACAGCATCAGAAATGGAGCAATGAAAAATAGTGTAATAACAATAACCCCCAAAACTGTCACACTACCGCGACCTGTTGAGCTGTTAATGATGATGTTCCTGCTGTGTTAATCAGCTGAGCCCCAGGGGGTGGTGAGACCGGTTACTGTGACATAGAGTGTCAGGTGGGGGACTGAGGGTCAAAACAATTAAAATGACTTTAGGGCAGATAATACTTGCTGCAAGCCCCTTCAACACTCACTATGTGAGTGGGACTTAAATAAACCCATAAGACTTGACAGATCAATGTTTATTGTTCAAATTTTCCATTCATGCACCGATGGATGCCATCCCACTTCTTATACAACTACAGTAGATGTTAGGTTCATGGTGGAACAGACTAAAACTTTTGGAAATATTTCACTAAATAGTAGAAACAAAGTGTGAGTGTCCTGTAAAACCATTTAAATTCAACATCATGTAATCTTTAATACAAGACAGACACAATAGAATACCTAATGATTGAAAGCTAAAATTATTTAAAATGAGTCCACACAAACTACAAATGTAAGACATAATTGTCCAATAGATATTTAGCTTGTACTATAGACTGCCTCCTGGCCCTGGATGTTCGCTTCTCTATTACACAAAATCCAAAGAAATCTAGATTCACGCCAGTGCTAATGAACTTGTGCATTGGCTTAAAGATGAAACAATTGCTTTTGATTCAATTATGGCAAGGTTACCAACTGCCAAAACTAATCTCGAATACAAAGTTCTTGGGAAGGCTGAAAACCTCAAGACATATTGTTTGGGCACAAAAAAAAAATAAACACAAAAAGAAAATCCAGTATAAAGACGCATGTGATCTCCAATGAGTTAAATAAAAAAGCACACACACAAAAAAACACTGCCGTGCCGCCCTAAACATATGTTGATTTTGTAATTCACAGAAGAGCCAACATCGCATCGCGGATTCACGACATGTTGCTCGAGTTCATTCTTAAAGCGATAGTGTTCTCTAGTGGTAGACAACAATATTTACATTCAAATCCAACCACACGGACAAGCATTCAATGGGGGAAAGCAGTTTTATTAATATTTGGGGGGGCAACTCTCCGCTGTTAATATCAATGAGTGCTTCTGTAAAATGACTGCATTGCGTGTCACGTCCATGTCCTCTAATGCGCATGCGTGACAGTGGTAGCATTCACACAGGAAGATCAATTCGCATACAAGTCGAATTTAGTTGGAAACGTGAACAATCTTACAAAACATCGGATTTCACCCCAAAAATTTGGAAGTGAGCATAGACCTCTGCAGTGTGAACCTTGCAAAAGAAAATAAAAAGAGAGCCGTAGAGACACCGAGAAAGAGAGAGAAAGAGAAAAGGAATACCACTACATTTTTTGGCAGGCTGGATTCAATCTGTTGGCGGGCCTGCTCTGACCCACGGGCCGCATGGTTGACACCTCGGCCATAAGTTAACAAAAACACAAATCCCCCATTAACTACATTTTGGAAAACACTGTCTAAGCAAATAAAAACACTACCTAATTCCTAAACTTAACTCGAGCTTTTTTTCCCCCGAAAACAAAACAAAAGCGGGGTTGAATCTGTTACAAGTAACATCCAACTTACAACCGGCTTGACTGACTACTATGACCGATAGATGTTATTTTTTCTATTAAATGCTCATTTTCTTTAAATTACAAGTCTGGTACCGAAGCACGTAGCAGCCCAGAAAACTACGACAATTTGGGGGAGCTAGCCAGCATCCACTACACTCATTGTGTGTATACAATGTGTGTATATATATATATATATATATGTGTGTACACGCATACATACACACACACACACACACACACACACACACACACACACACACACACATATTGAAGGATTTTATACATTTGACTATAAAGGATTTCATACGATCGAATACAAATTACATTTAATGCAAAAGATATTCACTGGCTGGGCTGTGGTGCAATGTCAGGGCACCCTAGTAGAAAATTTTGTTTACAGGAACGGCAGGAACGGGACTGTAAGGCTGATAAGCTAATCAGCACACCGAGACGCAAAAAGGCAATGATGACGTAGAAACGCTCTGTGTTGTTTTGGTTGTTCCAGACATCGCGGCGCTCTTCTCCGAGATGGTGGAGCCCAAGGGGCTTCGTTGGCGCGTCCATGGGAGGAGTCGGCACGGCATTGTGAGAAGAGAGCTAAAGGACTTCGAACAATTTGGTAAACGGTATATTTTGATATTTGATTCCCAAATATAAGGACGCATGTGTATATATATAATATATATATAAAAAAATAAAATAAATATATATATATATATATATATATATATATATATATATATATATATACCGTATTTTCCGCACTATAGGGCGCACCGGGTTATAGGGCGCACCCCCAAAAAATAGTTTTTGGTCCTATATCTTCCATAGTTAAGGCGCACCGGATTATAAGGCGCTACAATGGGAACGTGGACAAAACAGTCCGATGATTCAGTCCAACTGATGACCCCCTTAACATTCCCAAAGCTTGCAAAGAAGCAAATACGTGTCGTAGACACGTGCGAATGCGGTGTCCGTACGATGTCACTTAAATGCGTCATTTCAAATATCATTCGGAAGGTTCAAGTCTTGGGATTCAAGAAATGCCAAACATTTCTATGTTTCTATTTTCTTTTTCGCTCGCAACTTTACTGTGCATATGACAATAAACACTTGGAATTGAGTTGAATTCACTCAACTCATCACAGCAACATCAAGATAGTTCTAAAACAAGATACCGGGAAAACATAAAGCCGCATAACTCACCTAAGTTCTCACGTTCAATAATGATACGCAATCATGGTCTTCTTACAACCGTTAGTGAAGTAAATCCAGGAGAGTAAATTATTTGCAAATACAGACTGATAAAACATGTTTCTCTATGGTGTACTTTAGCAAGCTTGCTAAGCTTGCTACGCCATTGCTAAACTCGGCCAATTGCAAGATTTGTTTTGGTCATCTAGCCTATTGGAGGCTCTGAATAATTTCAGCCAATAGCGATCGATTTAATTGATGATTGACACATCTTTTTCGGCCAATTGCAGGGTTTGGTTTGGCCATCTATCCAATCCGAGGCTCCGAATAACTTCAGCCAGTAGTGATCGATTCAAATGATGATTGACACATTGGTTAGCCAATGAAACGCCGGTATATAAATCCCAGCATACACCGCGGACTTGCTACGCCATTGTTAAACTCGGCCGATTGGAGGGTTTGTTTTGGGCATCTAGCCAATCCGAGGCTCCGAATAACTTCAGCCAATAGTGATCGATTCAAATGATGATTGACACATTGGTTAGCCAATGAAACGCCGGTATATAAATCCCAGCATACACTGCGGACTTGCTACGCCATTGTTAAACTCGGCCGATTGGAGGGTTTGTTTTGGCTCCGAATAACTTCAGCCAATAGTGATCGATTCAAATGATGATTGACACATTGGTTAGCCAATGAAACGCCGGTATATAAATCCCAGCATACACCGCGGACTTGCTACACCATTGTTAAACTCGGCCGATTGGAGGGCTTGTTTTGGGCATCTAGCCAATCCGAGGCTCCGAATAACTTCAGCCAATAGTGATCGATTCAAATGATAATTGACACATTGGTTAGCCAATGAAACGCCGGTATATAAATCCTAGCATACACCGCGGACGACTTCGCGCTCGGGGGAGAATCTAGTCGGCGGCTGTTGAGTAAGTTGCGAGACCTTGCGAATTTAATATTGAGCCATATATAAGGCGCACTGTGTTATAAGGCGCATGGTCAGCTTTTGAAAAAAATTAAGACTTTTAGGTGCGCCTTATAGTGCGGAAAATACGGTATATATATATGTGTGTGTGTGTATGTATCTACATATATATACATACACACATATATACACACAAATATATATATATATATATATATATATATATATATATATACACATTTAAATATACACATACATATATGTTACTTGTACAAATCAGTAATTACAAGTTCGATACAGGTAGGGTGAGGATTTGATTTCATCCAATTTTGTCATGATTGCCCTATTTGGAACACCTGTGGCAGCTTGATTGGAGCCAACAGCCCGGACAAGCTGATTGGTTGGCCACACCCTTCTTAAGCCCCTGTCTTCTGTTCAAACTTTGTCAGATCGTTTGCGAGCTGTTGTGTTTTCAATCAGTGAGCGTTTTCGTCCGACTTCATCCCTGTTAAACCTGTTTTCTGGCTGATCCCCGTTTTCGACCCGTTTCTGAACCTGACTACGCCTGTTCTGCCTGCCGCCTGCCTACGACCACTATTTCGAACTCGACATCGCCTCTGATCTCCAGCCCTGGTCAAACGACGTGCCATTCCCGCCTGCCTTCTTACGACACAAAAGTGTCATCCCCGCCTTGCTCGATTCCGCTCTCCGCCAGTCCTCGGATCAAGCAATCAAGCAAGCCTAAAATCTCACTCTCTTTCAATAAAATCTGAGAAACGCATGCAATTGAGTCCTGTGTCCGTTCTGGTCTGTGACAAATTGCTAGCCTCAATTTTGTAAAAGTAATCACCCAGGAGAAACTATATGTAGGAAATTGACATCTGTTAGACATATTGTACGTTTATTGAAATCAGACTATTGCTGGTATTCCGCTTATGTAACGCCAATAAATCGTACCCAAGTAGTCCGTAGAAATGGTTGGTTTATTTGTTTAATTTTTTGAGTATTCATGCATGTTCAGGCCTGTCTTGGAGAAAAAACTGAATATTGTGATTTAGTTATTTATTTTCTGATAATGGCTTACAGTATGTAAGTATTCCTTTTTATGAAATTCTAATATCAAGGCTCGTACCTTTTTAATGGCCAAATTAAAGCATTTTTGAATCAAAATTTTAAATGTAACCAATACCATTAAAATCATTCTTCCAGTGAGAATCATGCATCTTGCAGATCCAATAATGATTTACATACGTGATCTTTCATCTTGCGTGTGTATTCCTCAAGACATAGGATTTTTAGATCTTGGCTGAGACAGATATATTTGCAGATCTAAACAATACGTGTGTAAATATTTTTGAGACAAATCTCTCCCAGTAAAAAGGTTTGGTAAAATGATGGTAATATAGAGCTTACATTTTCAGTTGAAAGACATTTTTCCCATTACAATTTACCACTTGGAAGCACTACCTTAATTTTGTAGGGCCTTTAATAAATGTCCATTATTCATACTTCATCCTTGCACTTATACACATTTTATCGTGCCATGTTGAGAATGACCTGTTGGGGCGATGACGGTGCATAGGACACCGCCATACAAGCTAAAGCCAGCTGCCATAGATCACGATGGAAGAAGAAATGCAATGGCAAAGAAAGCCACCAGAGAGCAGTGTTAGCATTATTTTTAAGCTGACATGTTGTGAATCATGGCAACAATTCCAAGCATTTACAAACATTCACTCAAAATTCAAGCACTTTTCAATCCTTGAAAACACAACAGTAAAATCAAGCCCTTTAAGGATTTTAAGCACCGACACAAACCCGGTAATATTTTAAAATGGAATGTTTGAGTTTTCACTCTGATCAAATAATAAATGGCTGATTTGTAATAAGTTCAGAATGCATGCCATTATTTTCTATACTTATAATAAAGAACTGTTTTACAACTTTTGAATTTTTAGGAGACAGTCCTCTCTACAGATCTGCCGACAACAGTATCTTCATCTTTGATATTTTTCTATCTTTGGTGCCACAAACAACTGTGTTTTGTATCACAGAGACAAATGATACATAGTAACTCCTTTTTACTCTCTAAACCAGCCTCCTGTGTATTGATTGATTTCTGTGGGACATTTCCATTTTATATTCCTACCCATGGCAAAAGATGCCACAGTTGTATCCATGCACATATAGTGTAAGTCCATGCTTCTGACAAGCAGTTTATAAGCAAAACACAAAACGCATCAATTCAGCACACTTTTGGAGCCATGAGTAAATCACAGCACTTTGTTGATTGTAGTGAGTGACGTTAATGAAATCATCTCTTATCTAATGTCAAAGGTTAAATGAGGACATGAAATCTTGAAGCATAATGACGTTGCTCCTGCGCTGCCACTTTTAATTAAGTTGTTTACAAACACTATTTACACGGGTTGTTTGTTTGCCACTAGTCTCGTAAATGGTTCCATTGTACTGCTCCAAATATCCTGCTTCTGAATACAATTGGACGATTTCTTGAATATATATGTTTGTGCACAATGCGGCTGGTTATTTTCTTCTTTAGCACAAGAAAAAAAAGGAGGACGCTGTCAAAAAGGGAGTCCTACCCAGCTTTGACCATCAGCACATTCTCAAAAGTCCTTTCGCTTACACGTTTTTGTTAGCCTGTAGCCACACTTTGGCTAATGTTTACATAATAACAATGCTGAGCGGACTATCTACAGGTTTAGCAGTTTTAATTTGTAAACACATTCTTTGTGTTACATTCAATCCATTCTTCCACTAAGTCGATTGGCAAGCACTAAGTAAGATGGGTGTAAGGAGAATTTAATTTACTACTTTTATTTTACTATGGTGAATATGTGAGCGTGACTGATGCATTAAAGTGCACTGACAACCCCACCATCATTATCCTCGTCATCAGTTCCGTTCTCCCATAAAAAGGGAAAGACTATTTTTCATCACAACCAGCCACTTTATAGTACCAAAGTAAAATTCACTTGCGTGTGTTATTTGTATTTAAGCTCACTTAGCAGTTTTACTTGTACTTTGTTGTCAGACGAGATTTTTGGTAAAACACTTTAAAGTATTTTTTTGCTTTAGAGGAATTAAAAAAAAAAAATCAACATCAGCAGCTAGTAATATGGTAGTTATTCATTGTTCCATATTATGCCTTTTAAGCAACTATGGATTTCAGTTTCTGCTCCAAATTTTAACTTTGGTGCATCCCTAATATTAACATGTTGTTTCGCTTCAACTACCAAACAAGATACGCGCCAGTTGAAAGCATCAGAGAGTAAGGCAGCGATGGCAGCTGAGAATTACAAATACAAAAAAAAAAAAGTTATGATGCAACATGTTTGTCTTTGTGTTGCATCTACTCCTTTGACCAACGTTTTTTACTTATATGACATTTATTTTCTGGTAAGAACAAATCACAAACAACTTCTGCTAGTCTGGCATGTTTCTTTAATCTAAAATCAGTTTGATCTGACAACGTTTTGGTAGATTTGCATGTGTGTGTGTATATATATATATATATATATATATATATATATATATATATATATATATATATATATATCCATCCATTATCTGTACCGCTTATCCTCAGTAGGGTCGCGGGGGTGCTGGAGCCCATCCCAGCCATCTCCGGGCAGTGGGCAGGGGACACCCTGAACTGGTTGCCAGCCAGTCGCAGGGAACACAGGGACAGAAAACTCGCTCACTTATTCACACCTAGGGACAATTTGAACTGGCCAATTAACCTTACATGCATGTTTTTGGAATGTGGGAGGAAACCGGAGTGTCCAGAGGAAACCCACGCAAGCACGGGGAGAAACTACACACGGCGGTGGTTAGCACGTGTGCGGCACAGTTCTGAGGTCATTATATATATATATATATATATATATATATATATATATATTTATATTAGGGGTGCATGATTAACCAAAATCTAATCACCGATGTGACGTAGTGCGATTGTGTAATCGCATAGCACTGATTTTTTTCAAGGATTTATAGACAGCAAACCCCGACCGACAAAGCTCTGCAGAAGAGGGCGCCGTTTACTTAAATTTCACCTCTAAATAATCCTGTAAAATTAACCTAAAATCCCAATCCAAGACTTACGCAAAGTAAATTAAATGCTGTTGTTAAACTGTTCAGAGAATCTGGACTGTTTTGATTTATTTTGAAAGGAAACACTCTCAAATTATTATTATTATTATTATTGTCCCAAACTGAAATAATCACTGCAAGAGCTACTAACATGACCAATCTAGGTTGGAACACACAGAAATAGTGTTTGCCTGAATTCTTTTTTCCAAATTTCATGAAAGATGAGTGTAGCATGGGAATCTTAGCTGGAAAATAGCTGAGACAAAAGCATGAAGCCTTCCCATTAGTATTTTGCACATTTTTCTAAGGGTATGCCTAAGCGAGTCCAAAATTGGCCATTTGGAGACTCCAAAAGGACCAGTGAATGGTGACATCATACAGACGCCTCTTTGCTTTTCAACATTCTGACGGCTCGGCTCGCAGACAGGCTAAAGCATGTCAATAGTATTTACCCTTTGATGCATAAGTGGGATCAAAAATGACCCCATGGTTTGTTATTCTTCAAAATCTTTAGAAATAAAAAGTTGTAATACTGTCATATTGCAAGTATTCCTCATAAAACGTGTATGACATGATGAAATAGAATTTTAATTTTTTTCCCCGCACTAATTATCGACACCAATCATGGATGTAAGTACGTTAAGTAGGACTGGTAGGTCATGTGCATCCAGGGGTTAAGAAGTCACAAAAAAAAACTAGCACAGAAAATGCACATTGTAGGCACTACACTGGTCCGAAAAATCGTATTTAGGTTTTTCAACAAAATTTTGCAGCCCTAATATGTATGTATGTATATATGTGTATGCATGTATGTGTATTATATATTTATCATATTGGTAATTGTACTACTTTTAAATTCTATGTTACTTTTTAAATTCTATGTCACTTTGTATTTTATGTATATATGTGCACTAAATCAGGCAGCTTTGATTTTCATTGACACTTTGTGTAAAGAAAATAAAGGGTGTTCTATTCTACCTTGAGATTTTTTTCTGAGTTCGTAAATCTGTCAATATGTTATTAACACTGCCGACTTAAGTGTTACAAATCTAGATTTTTGGTAACTGTTTAAGAAAAACTGCAGAAGTCATAACCTAGATAAAAAGCTTTAGGTTTTGCTCATTCTAAATTTATCAATGATAGCACAGTAGAGTGGAGAACATAAGTATTTGAACACCCAGGTATTTTCCTATATCTCCCACTTCGAAATCCTGGAGGGGTCTGAAATTGTCATCATAGGTGAGAGAGGAGAGCACCATCCCTACTGTGAAGCATGGGGGTGGTAGCTTCATGCTTTGGGTGTATTTTTCTGCACATGCGACAAGACGAGTGAACTGCATTAAAAAGACTGGGGCCGTGTGTTGTGAGATTTTGGGGAACAACCTCATTCCCTCAGTCAGAGCATTGAAGATAGGTCGTGGCTGGGTCTTCAAACACTACAACGACCCTAGCACACAGCTAGGAAAACCAAGGAGAGGCTCTGTAAGAAGCATATCAAGGTTCTTGCATGGCCGAGCCATTCTCCATACCTGAACCCAATCGAAAATCTTTGGAGGCAACTCAAATTCTGTGATCTCAGCGACAGCACAGAAACCTGGCTGATCTAGAGAAGATCTGTGTGGAGCAGTGGGCCAAGATCCCTCCTGCAGTGTGTGCAAACCTGGTGAAAAACTACAGGAAACGTTTGACCTCTGTAATAGCAAACAAATATTAACATTCGTTTTCTCAGAGTTTGAATTACTTATTTGGAGCTGCATCACACAAACAAATTGTTAAAAAAAATCATGCATTGTGATTTCTGGATTTTTCTTTTCAGTTTATCTCTCTCAACATGGACATGCACCTACGATGAAAAGTTCAGAACCCTCCATGATATCTAAGTGTGAGAAATAGCAAAATAGCAGGGTGTTCAAATATGTGTTTTCTTCACTGTATACAAGTCTCGTTAAAAAAAAAAAGATTCTATTTGTTCTATGGATTGGTTAGTTTATCAAACAGAATACATTATATTCAGTGCTACAGCCGATTAAATAAATTAGTTAACACAGATCCTCAAAACTAATTAATTTGACTTCATAAATTTCATGGAAAATGTGATTTCAGGAGCTAACTCACCTCTAAAACATAGCCAAAATTTGCACATAGATTTATTTTATGTCTGTCTGACATAGATTTTTGTTTTTAAATAAATCGGAATACGTTTAAACAGTTAGTTAGAACTTGGTTGTTATTTTCAGCGCATACTTTACCTTTAATTGATACACATTTTTGCGGTCTCCTTTGTTTCTACAATGATATTGGATTTGAAGTATCAGCACTCCTAAGAACAATTCTGGCAATGACTAACCGATAAATCTGACATGTAGTTGCATTTTCACCCCGCTTTAGATTTGCGATTAGCACAACTTTGTATAAAATAAGAGTAAATAGAATCTTTGATATGAATGCCAAACATTAGAAGTAGGGCAGGCATGAACATCCACCTTTTTGGTTTTTGGTTTGAACAATTTTATTGACACTATTGCAGCAAAATATGCATATGTACTGTACATGTTTCATAGGTAGTAGGAGGATTGTCATTAAAGGTAAACTGCCTAAGATGTCAGTGTCACAAAGCAGACTCTCAATCAAAGTTTTGAATCGGCACACGTGTCATACCTTTGTTTTAGAATTCAAAAGAACGCTTCCTAAAACTGTCCAGTCTCCAAAAACTACATTGTAAATTGTTATGTCTGTTTATCATTACATTGGTTGAATGTATTTTTTTCTTTTTACGTCTTTATTACACCTTGGTCTGGAGTACCACGTCTGATGTTGTTGTACATCTATGTTGTTGTACTTATGTTGTTATCAATGATAATAAATACAATACTAAATCTTCCTGAGCAGTTTTTTTTTCAAAGCCCAACTTTTTTTAACTTTTGCCTAGAATTAGAGATGTTTTTGGCTTGTTGTCGGATATTTCTAAGGTGAACTTTTCCAATCTGATTGGAATGAATCCAAAATCAGTTTGCTGCTGCAGCTTGTTTCCACCTAAACTTGTAAACGCTCAACTAATCTGTAGGCATCATTCCTTTAGATTTACAATTGCCTTTATTATCATTGATAACAATGTAGTAAACATTGTTTACAACAAGACTAGACATGTATGTAACTCTAGTAGAAAAATGAGACAAAGAAAGTCAGAATAAATACGCATTTTTTAACAAGGTAGTGCAAGGAGACTCACCTCAGTTGTGAGTGCATCGTAACAGTAGTGCAATGACAGATAGTACCGCAACACAATACATTTTATTGGCAATATCCATCCATCTATCCATCCATTATCTGCACCGCTTATCCTCAGTATGGTCGCGGGGCTTATTGGTAATGTTAAAATACACCTTGCTTGTGTTTCTGGGAAAAACTGCTTGTTAAGATCTTTTGTATGTCACTGTTTGCCATGCCAGGTAGAAAATAAAGACAGAAAAACATTTTGCAAATATGCTTTACAGCAGCCGTAAAGCGCCTTGCCACCATAAAAAGGTGTGACACTTGGATAGGGTCTAATCACATGACTGAATCTAATCCCTTATAAAAGAGCTGAATCCAGACCTAATAATTGTCTTTAGAATCGGATCAGGACACTCCTAGTCAGAACTATATTACCCCCTTTGAAACCAACCCTTACTCTTAATTACTCATTAACCAACACTACCGGGAATAATTCAGGTAAATTATGAGTATTAGTGCTTACAGTGGGACAAACCACAGTATTCTTTGGTTGTGGCATAGCCAAAAACATTATAAAGGACTCATATCACCCACACCTCCATCTCTTTGATCTGTTACCCTCTGGTATGTGCTAGAGGTCCCTTAAAACAAAGGCTAACAGGCTCTGGGACAGTTTCTTTCTCAGAGCAATCACCACCCTAAACAAGTGTGCAAGACTGTGAAAAATATACGTATCATGCCAATTGTATTAAAATATGGGTATTGTATTGGGTATTCATATCTTCTTGGTTGACTTCCTCTGGATCTTTTTTTCTGCTAATTGCAAATGATGACACGCTTAAAGGAGCTGTACAGAATTTAAAACTTGGTTACTCTTTCCCGTCATCTCCTGGCTTAAAGTTTTGATTAATTAATTCCTTAATTCACCCCGACCACCACCCATTTGACCACCGTATGTGGTAGGTGCTACAGGTCCCTTAAAACAAGGACTAAGAGACGGTTTCTTCCCTAGAGACATCAACACCCTAAAAAAGTATGCAAAATTGTGAAAATGTATGTCTTGCAACTTATCTGGAATCTTTTTTGCTGCTGCTAAATGTTCATTTGTTGTTGCTTCTGAATGTGTTTGCACTTCTTTTCCTTGCACTACTGGTACGATATACTATTCTTTTTATTAGACTATTAATGTAATTTAGGCCGGACACTAAGCACTTTTATGTAAATATTTTTGCCTATTTATCCTGAAAGTCTTTTATCTTGCTTTTCACTTTAAAAATTGTACTGCATGTTTATCCTGGAGTGCCATGTCTAATCTTGTTGCATACAATGATTCACAGCATTGACATGAATGACAATAAAGACAATTCAACTCAATTGATTGCAGCCTTAGTCAGCTCGTTCATGATGTGCATGCATGTATGAGCATATCTTGGACGCGGTCGAATAAACTTTTTTCAACTTTTTGGAGGTTTAGGTTGGCGTTTATTGGGAGCAGGCATTTTCTTTCCTACACAATTTTCACGCCACACTGATTTTTTTGTTTTTTTAAACTGCAGAGACAAGCATGATGTCACTCTCCAGAAGTTCTTCGACCACATTTCTCAAACCTAATGTTTTCTGCCCCAAACAGCTCTGACAAAAGTAAGAAGAAAGCAGATAGGCACAGTAGAAAAAATACCACACGGTCTCTTTGAACTCAGTGAGCATTGTTAACACATACTTAATAGAAAAAATATTTCACTTTTAACTTTTTAAGGATATTTCAAACGGCGCACCTTACCTTTAAATACTTAACCGTCTCATTAAACTGCCAATAACTAGTCTTAACCCCAAATGACTCCTTTACTCATGCCCAGTCAGAAAATTGGAATTTACCATACAGAATGATTTGTTGTCACCACACGGGCTTATTGTGTTCAAACCATAGATGGCAGCTAAATGACAACGCAACAAGATTTTTGCAACCCTTTTGGCAAGCGCACACATCAAGTTAGCATGGTTAGTTAGCGTCTTCAAAAAACACGGAAAAGGAAAAACTGCTGACTTGTTGGTTGATGGCTCCTTGTATATGTTTCTGTGTACCTCCCCTCCCGCACACGTCAATAAGCAAAATGACAGGCCAGCCAAAGGGGAAAAAAATGTCTCAACAAAAAGGTTGTGAGGGAAATCAAAGATTTGATTGTGACCTCATGTAAAAGATCTACTTAGGTGCAGTGATGGTCTTACATACAGAGAATACCGCATAGGGGTGAGAAAACATGACGAAACACACTGGTTAGACAAGTCTGAATCCCGTGGTGGACCACCACGTGAAGTTTTCAAGCACTACAATGTAAATATTTTTGCCTATTTATCCTGAGATTCATTTCATCTTATTTTTCTCATAACGACACCTCTCACCCAGGCTTTTAACTAGAACAAGTAAGTTTGATCACATTACCTCGATTTTGGCAAACCTGCACTAGTTCCCTGTAAGTTTAAGATGTGATTTTAAGGTTCTGTACAAAATCATGCATGAACATCCCCCCCTCATATCTTTCAGAATTAATTTCTCCTATATGTACCTGCTCTAAGCCTTCGCTCGGAAAATGCTGGTCTACTAGTGACCTTAAGAGCCAAAAAGAAATCCGCAGATTTGAGAGCATTCTCCATTCAGGCCCCAATGTTGTGAAATGCTCTGCCCCTCTGAGTAACGATCCGCAACTTCAGTGGAACTGTTTAAATCTGGAGTTAAAACACACTTATATTCTTCACCTTAATAATGACCCGTATTTTATAGACATGGTGTCTTTGTATTTTTGTTGATGCCTTTGCAACATCCTTTGCAGCCTGGTCATCCTGGAAAGGGGATTCCCTCATGTGCGACCCCCTTCCCAATTTTTTCATGCTGAGGTTTTGAGTTTTTTCTTGCCTTCGTGTAGGTTTTAGATCATGGGATGGTGTAAGAATAGTCTATACAGCCTTTGAGTCTTCTTGTGGTTAAGGGCTATACAAATATACATGACTCGACTATACTCTTTGATCCATTGCCCTCTGGTAGGCACTACGGGTCCCTTAAAACAAAGAATAACAAGGCTGAGACGGGCGGTTTCTCTCCTTAGGCAACTAAAACTCTAAACAAGCCTGCAAGACTGTATAAAATATATCTATTGCCATTTGTATTGAAAAATGGGTATTGTATTTGGCTTTCATATCTTTCTTATCCACTTATTTGAGAATTTTGTTGCTGCTGAATCTTATTGCACTATTTCATTGCACTGTTGTTACAATGTACTTATAAATGAAGCCAGTCTCCATGCACACTTGTAAATATGTATGCATATTTAACCTGAAATTATTTTTATCTTGTTATTGTCTTTTAAGACTATGTTACGCATTTATCCTGGAGAGCCCTGTCTAATCTCTTAAACAATGTTCACTATGTAGTTATCAATGACAATAGAGACGATTGTAAGTCTCATTTTCAAAACGCAAATGTAAGTAGCAATTGGTTGGTTGGTTGGTTGACATAACCACTTGGGTAGTAGGGGCACCCTTTCTTATGGTGTGTCTTGGCCCAGTAGAGCCTGGTAGCGCCCATCCCAGTTACTGTTATTACATAGTACGGTGAAAATGTATGGAGACAGCGATGATGATGATGACATTGAAAGTTGTCATGGTGATGATATGATGATTAAGTGACTGTGCATCCACAGAACCTTTGTAAATATGTACTGTATATTTGTGAGGTGTTTGTTATATATAAACACAGGAGATCTAGCTTTAAGACACAATTGTTAAATAAATCAATTGGAATAAATATACATATGCTTCCTTCTATTTCTTTTCGGACATGTTACATTAACATTGTTTAGTTCCTTTGACTTGTTGTTTTTTTCTCATGTTTGAAATGAAGTTTCATTCATTCAATTTCAAAATGAACCAATTTGAACGCCGACATCAAAATAATTCACTATGCATTAACCGCCAGTGGATTTTGATGACACACTTAAATGGAATACCAAACTGCCTCATTGAACTGCCATTGCATAATCTTACCTTAGATGACTCCTTTACTCGTGCCAGTTCTCAAATTTTGATTCCCTTTACAAAACGATTAGTTTTTAGCACACTGGCTTATTTTGTTCAAACCAGAGAAGGCAGCTGAATGACAACCCGGCAACTTTTTGCAACCCTTTTGCGCAAGCACACACGTCAAGTTAGCACGGTTAGTTAGCATCTTCGAAAACGACAACACAGAAAAAGGAAAACTGCTGACTTGTTGGTTGCTCCGTCCATGTTCTGTATATGTTTGTGTGTATCACCCGCACACAATGTCAGTCTACCAAACGACAGCACATCCAAAGGGGAAAAAACACCTTCCCGAAAGGAGGTGGGGGAGTTCAAAGAACTAAACCCCCATCACGTTTGATCCTAACCTCAAGTAAAAACTTCAGTGACGGACCCAGAGACAGAAAGAGCACCGCAAAGGGGCGAAGGAACACGACGAGACACAACGGCCAGACGAGCCTGAGTCCCGGGGAGGACCACCGCGTGCATCCCGGTCGAGCTCCGAGTCCCTCTGCCTGTCTGCCTACCTTCGAACCCTTAACCATGCTTCAAAGCCGGCGTGCCATTTACAGGGCCTGTCGCTACCATACACCACGTAGACACACTTCCTAACACACATTATTTCACTATCCACCCATCACGTTTATATAGCATGCTTGGTAGCAGGCAGCGGAAAGCCATGCTAAAAACGAGGAGGAGGTGGCGGAGGAGGACAGGGGGGCAGTGAAGAATATACAAACTGGCACCCGAAACCGGCCACGGAGGCCACAGCAAAGGGACTTGGAGAGAAAGAGGGAAACCGTGGGGAACCAAGCGCAGACTGACCTGGTCGAAAAGCGCCGAACTCGGCCAAATAGTAGGTCGGTTCCGAGTTAAATCCACTCGCACTACAACAAAGAGGCGAAGATGACCGAGCGGCCGCGGAAGAGGCCGAAGTGAAGCTCTCTCGGAGCAGCGCTACGCATGCGCAGTGCGCTGAAATTGGAAAGCGGGAGAGAATCGAGTAAATAAATAGAATAACATTTTGCCCCAAAGTAAAGAAAAGAAGACATTCGCGTGTCTATTGCGATGCTGTCGAGTAGAAGTTCTGTTTGTAAACATGTAAGTGTGGAATTTATTTCAATACAAAGATTCCCAAATTCTGGACTAAATTATTCCCTTGATTTAACTAAAACCGTCCCATAACCACCCAAATTAAGTGAATTTGCGCAAGTAGGAATATTGTGCTGTATACAAATAGGAAACCAGTCTATTGAATTATTTATTATTTTTAATGGAAACGTTTTATTGAACAACTGATATAATTGGTTTATAAATCCACTCATCCATTATCTGCACCGCTTATCCTCAGTAGGGCCGCGGGGGTGCTGGAGCCCATCCCAGCAATCATCGGGCAGTGGGCAGGGGACACCCTGGACTGGTTGCCAGCCAATTGCAGGGCACACAGACAGTTGACTCACACGCTCATTCACACCTAGGGACAATTTATACCAGCCAAATTAACCTGAGATGCATGTTTTTTTAAAGTGCCCGGAGGAAATCCATGCAAGCACAGGGAGAACATGCAAACACCGCACAGGAAAGCTGGTAGCTGGATTTGATCCCATCACTTCTTGTGATTAAGGGCTATACAAATAAACATAACTTAACCTGACTGTACCACAGACACAAAGAATTTTATTAGACAAAGAATTTTGGTTTCTTTATTGTATTTTAAAAGCAAAGAACATAACATCATTGCCACAAAGTTTGTTTTTAAACAAAGACATAAAAAGCCACAAGTGGCTCCGCAACCATACTGTAGAGTTACCGGGTGCGGTAGATGGCAACCACATTCATATATTTTAGTTTTGTCAAAGTATAAAAGATTACTGGGTTAATTTATGGTTTAAGACAATGGTGGGATACAGGGTACCCAAAAACATTCAAGGTCCTTTATTTTGAGAATTTATCAGAGCTCCCCACCGTGGAACACGGGGTGTGCATTGTGGAGGAACTATTTGTAAAAGAGAGGACACCGTTTTGAACGAGAATACACGAGACCCATTTCAAGGACAAATGGGTAAAATGGATGGATGATAGGAAAACGAAGGACACCACTTTCGAACAATGGAGACTAGACATTGAAAATGACTTGATCATTTTAGGTGTTCGCAACACTGCAATATGTTAATATAACTTTGTTGTATTTTGTTTATAGTATGTTAAAAAACACACAATGAGAAGTTCCCCCAAAAATTCGTAACAAAATAGTTTTTCCTCAGTGGTTAAGGGATACACCCACCCACCCATTAGTATTGCCGCACTCCGCTGCCAGTCATTGCGGAGGTCCGGCTAATCTTTGAAGAACGGGATGATGCTTTACACCAGGGGTGTCAAACTCATTTTAACTCGGGGGCCACACGATAGAACAAACATTCTGTCGGGGGCCGGACTAGTAGATTAAAGAGAAAGAAAAAGAGAGATAAAGAAATAAGAGAAAGAGGGAGGGAAAATGAGAGAGGGAAGGACAAAGAAAGAAAAAAAGAGGGGGAGAGCGTGAGAAACAAGAGAGATAAAAAGTCGTGAGAGAGGGGGAAAAGAAAGGGAGAGGAAGAAAGAAATCCAAAGAGAAATAGAAAGACAGAAGGAGAGAAAAGAGAAAAGAAAGCGCAAAGGGCAGTAAGAGAGAAAGAGAAAAGAGAGAAAAGGAAATTAGAGCAAAAGAAGTTAAAAAGACACACAGAGAGAAAGAGACAAAGAGCAACAAAGGAAGAGGAAAAGAGACACAGAGAGTGAAAGAGACAGGGACAGAGAGTGGGAGAAAAGGGGTGGAAAAGAGAGAGAGAGAAAGAAATACAAGTACAGTGTCTTTGTTCGAGGCACCTGGCTTTGGCAACATCAAGTTGACATATTTCAACTTGCAGCTTGTTTTTCTCTTGCGCCTCTCTGAGTGTTCTCGCGGGCCGGATTCAATCCCTTAGCGGGCCTGATCTGGCCCGCGGGCCGCCTGTCTGACACCTGTGCTTTACACAGAAGGTAGTAGTGATTGGAGACTGACCTCAGTTGTAAGTGCATTGTACCAATAGTGCAATGAATAATATTGCAATAACATTAATCTGCAACAGAATTCCCAAAGAAGTCAATCAATAAGAAACAAAAACCCATTTTTCTACGTATATTTTTTACATTACCCTGATTTTAGCTAACCTGCATTGGGAGTTTAGGATGTGATTTTAAGGTTCTTTTGGTATTATACAAAATCATGCATGGACTTGCTCCCTCATATCCTTCAGATTGTGGACTAGTGGTTAAGAATTGTTACCATCAATGGACATTGAAGCTGTATATCATTGGTGGTCCAATGGTAAGAATAGGGTGCTTTGATGCTAGGCCCTTAGCTTGGCCTTGTTTTTGGACTGTGGCTTTGATGCTATGTCAGTCCTTAGCTTGGCCTTTGCCATGATCTTTGATTTTTGCAATCCGGAGATGGAATAAGAGCTTGCTCTGTCCACTCCACGCATCGGCCCGGTATTGCAGTACCTCCGGGAACGGTGCATTCGCAATGATCGCAACAAGGCTATAGGGCTAGGACCTTAGCTTAGCCTTTTGGCTGAGAGTAAGTGTCCCGGCTCCTAGGCTTTGTAGCGTATAATGAACTGACCGATAACGGATAATGGATAATGAATAACGAAGATAGATCAATAACCCTTAAAAACCCCAAACCCCTTCAGATTTAATTTCCCCCTATGTTCCTGTCCGTGGCCTTCACTCTAAAAATGTCCTCTACTAGTGATTCCAAGAGCCAAGAAAAGAGCTTCTGGTTCAAGAGCCTTCTCCATTTGGGCCCCGGTGATGTGGAGTGCTCTGCCCCCTGAGATTCGATCTGCAACCTCAGTGGAACTGTTTAAATCTAGGCTTCTATTCTATGGCTTATGAATGACCTATATTTCCTGTTTACAATATATGTGTATTATTTGTTATTGCAACATCCATTGCAGCCTGGTCATCCTGGAAGGGGGATTACCTCTTGTGTGGTCCTTTCTCAAGGTTTCTTCATTTTCCTCATGTTGAGGTTTTTGAGTTTTTCCTTGCCCTCATGTAGGTTTTAGATCAAGGGATGGTGTAATAATAGGCTGTAGTTTGCAATAATCTTTGGTCTGTGAAGCCCTTTGAGACTCCTTGTGATTAAGGTCCATACAAATAAACATGACTTGTTTAGGGTGGTGATGGCTCTAGGTAAGAGACTGTCTCTGAACGTGTCAGTCCTTGTTTTACCTACCAGAGAGCAGTAGGCCAATGGGGTAGTGGCCAGGGTGACAGGAGGCTTTTATGATGTTGTTGTCTTTGCTGAGGTATTTTCTTTCTGTCTGTTTACTTCTACACATTTGTTTAACTCACTTGAATTACCCACCACTTCAAAAATAATTTAATCTCCAAGCTTTACAACAATGACCAAAATCAAAATACAGAAGTTTAGTGATTATGTGTGAGTGTAAGTGTTCTGTGCGTAGCAGTTATTTTCCAAAAAAGTAATATCAAAAATGTTTTGACCCAAAAATACGTTTTGATTCAAAACATTATTCAAAACAATTAGAATTTTTGTCAAAAATTATTTTCTCCCCAAGCATTACAACGATGACCAAAATCAAATACAGAATATTAGTGACTGTGATTGAGTGTTAGTGTTCTGTGTGAAGCTGATTACTGTTGTCCAAAAAGTAGTAAGAAAAAGGACTTGACTCGAAGTTGGGTTCTAATTTGAAGGATTATCCAACAGCAATGGATTTCAGAATTGCAATTGTCTTAATTATCAATGATAAGAGCAAAGTGAACATTGTTTACAACAAGTTTACCCATGGCTCTCTATAATAAACACGTCATAGTCAAGTCAAGTCATGTTTATTTGTATAGCCATTAATCACAAGGAATCTTAAAGGGCTGCACAGGCCGCAGAATGTAAAGACTTCAAAGAGAAAAACAGGAAATATTGTCAGGATAAAAAGGCAAAAATATTTCCAAGGTAGATCTTGGAGCCTAGCCTAAGTAGTAAGCATGCTCCCAGCTTCAAAATATATATTGAAAAGTGTTAGTGGCTCACTCTAAACACAAATGTAACATGCAGCATTTTTGTTCATTTTATGCTTTGTATGTATTTGTAAAATTGATATGTTTTTTCAAGACTTTCGAGATCTATGTTCAACATTGAGGTGGATATCGCTTTCAATCTTGTGATCTGAGTTTCGACTGTTGCGTTTCAAGTACTTTCATTTCCTTCAATTCAAAGTGAGGAAGAAATCGTCATTCAAAGAAGACCTCTTTCTCAGTAATTTGCAAAGTTATCTTTACAAAAAACATTTAGAAAAGTAAAATATGGTCATTTTCTTTGGCCATGCTAGACAAGGTCACGTGGCTCACGAGTGTGCCCAGGCAAAATGGTTGTAAAACATTGGATTATTTCACTAATGAGTGGCGAAATGGTCACCTCTTGAGGTAGATAAAACAAGGTTTTTTATACTATAGTAAATTAACATTGGTTATAATGCCTCGTGTAGTAAAGTGGTACAAAAAACATTGTAAAGTTTTGTGTTTCTTGTTCAGTAGTTGAAAAATGTATGTGACCCAACCTCTCCAGACCCTAGCTCTGGAGGCCACCAAGTAAATGTGTTGGAGTTCCCTGATCTAGACAGTAAAGTTGCAGTGCGTATTGCCCTTAGCAATTTAAAAATTCAATATTGGGTTTTCTCCGGGCACTCTGGTTACACATTCCATAAACGTGCATGACAGGTTAATCGGCCGGTCCAAATTATCCCTAAATGTGAATGAGAGAGTGAGTTGTCTGTCTCTGTGTGCCCTGCGACTGGCTGGCAACCAGTTCAGGGTGTCCCCTGCCCACTGCCCGAAGATAGCTGGGATGGGCTCCAGCACGCCTGCGACCCTACAGAGGATAAGCGATGCAGATAATGGATGGAATATTTTCTCTATTGAAAATGTGTAAATGGTGCCCAATTGAGTTCAAAGAGCCTTTATATATTTTCTTTTGTTTCACCACAACTATCTATTTGCTTTTATCTTACTTTAATTATCGGTGTTCCAACCACAATGCGCGATAGGCTAGAGGAAAGGGGGCCGGGGGAGGAGGGGTATGAAGTGATTTCACCTGGCTGCTTGCAGTTTTCTTTTGGGATGAAAATAGTAAAAGTAAGAAAAGGACCGTTTCAAATTAATTTCAAATGCCAACCCAGCCCCAGTGTTCTCGTTTGACCGCGTCCCTCCGTCCTAGACGCATCATTTTAGCTGGGGACGCATAGTGTCAAATCAACGTACGCCCCCGGGACGCAACTTTTTTGACACAAAATTGTCATTATTACCGGGTTACATTTTTTTTAACGAAGATTAACCTCACTCCGAACTTTTCGTCAGGCAGATCTGCCATTGTTGTTTTGGTCTCGCGGTTCGAGTTTTCGTCTTCACGCCGATCTCGGCAAACGAGATCTTGTTGCTTCGAGATTACGTCATTGTTGTGGTGCTTGTCGTCGAGTGAAAGAGAAGTATGCCTCAGAAAAAACAGTTAGTACTAGGTGGAAATCAACACAAAATTGGTAATTTCTTCAGTTTCAGCAATAAGTCAAAACATAATGCAGAAAGTGATAACAACGGCAATAATTCCGGCACGAAAAAATGGCAGAGAAATTCTTCGGAACATCGCGGAGAAAAGGAAAACACTTGTGTTGAAGCGAACGATTCGACGAAAGAAAATATACAAGAATACTCCTAGCAAGTAAAGGACTTTTCTGCCAAAATGGACTAAATTGTATTCCTGGTAACGCTATGAGGAGGATGATAATGGATTGGACCTTGAGAAGGCATTACAACTGTGGCGGTACAGCAAACCACGAAGAATATATGAACTGAAAAATCTGAAGTGATAATTGCTTTGTATTACCAATTCACTGTGATGATTAAAACTGCATGAATATATAGACTCATATTTCAGCAATATTATTTTGTATAATGTAAAAGATTTTTGTGAACTGAAAAATCTGAAATGATGACTGCTTTGTATTACCAATTAACTGTGATGATTAAAACGGAATGGAAATATAGATTGATATATTTACTTCAGCAATATTATTTTGTATAATGTACAATATTGTTGTGAACTGGTAAATCTTGAAGTGATAACTGATTTGAATTACCAATAAACTGTGATGATTAAAACTGAATGAATAAATAGATTTATATTATATATTTGTCGCCGATTTACAATTTCAACCTCGATAACACTAAATTTTGGGGACCCATAGATCGCTGTTGGGACCCATAGATTTTTTTAGCATGTGAGTCCCCGGGACCCATCACTTTTCAAAGGTAAAATGTACACTGCAACCCCCAAAAAGAGTTGCATCTAAGAAGTAAATGTACAGTACTCGCACATCAAAAACGTGCAGCTTAATGCAATGATTATTTCAGCCAGAAGATGGCATCAGCAGGTAAAATATTTTGAAGTTAAATACAGCACTTATATGTTTCTGAAAATCAATGAATAATATCAACTTATTTAATCAGATATTTTGTTGAAAAGTGTTATTTTATTTGTCACGAAAATATTCAATTCCCCCCCTCACTCTAAGTAAAACATACAGAAGTTAGTTTGCAACAAATTAAAAACATATCTATTTTTTGTTTAATTCCGTTTTTTTAAAACAATTTTTCTTGAAAAGTAAACATTCCTGTAGAACTATTTGAGTATACATCGATTGGAGCATTTTGGGGATGTGATGTCATGTTTTTATTTTATTCATTGTTTTTTATTTGTTTTAATCCGTTTTGTGTGTGTGTCTGTGTATTTGACGTTGCTTTATGTTAGATTGGGAGTTTTTATTTACTTATTGTACATTTAATGTTTTGCACAGCACTTAAGTTGTTGAAAATTGCTATACAAAACCAGTTTGATTTTATTTGACTTCCCCTTTAAAATTTGTGTTGATCACAGCCAAGGGAACTGCATCTTCTAGTAATAGAAGATCTCTGTTGCGCTCAATGTATTGACAAGAAGTGATGTTATTTTTTGTTTGTACAGTTTTCTTCGGGCTGACAACACATTTTTGGACTTCGCCCTGTACAGCCGACGGATCTTTTCGATTCTGGAAAAGAAAAAAGTAAATGTGGTTTGTCAACTAGACGGTCAGCCGGGCGTCGACGATGGAAAGCGGCGAAGACGAGAGAGTCGACTCGTCCTCTTCGCCGTCGACTTCGCCCACTCCTCTTCCCAACGACGAGCTGAAGAAATTGCTTTGCTTTAAAGTGTACAAGAGGAGATGGTTCGTCTTGCTGGTTCTGTGCCTGCTCAACTGCTCCAATGCCACAGTGAGCCAAATCAAACGCTCTTACGATGACACAATATGTCATAAAGTTGACCGAAACAAACTTTACTTTCGATTGTACAATGGGGCACCTTATCAGGGAACGATACCGCTTTTATTTGCTAGAAGTCGGGACTCGCGGCGAAAATGTAATTAGTTTTAATGACTATTTGTGAGTCGTGGAGAACTTTTAAAAACATAAGCAAGTCATTTTTAAGTAAGACTTATACCATACATTCATAATTAAATCCAAAGAATATGCATTCAGTATACAGTACAATGAGTGAGTTTAACTTACTCTTATGAGATCACGTGACCACGTGTCTCATGAGCGAACCCGCGCGACAGGTTCCCACGTGATCTCCTTCGCGCCTCTGGCATAAATTAAAGAACATATTTTTTTGGGAAACTGTCGTTATTAGGTGGATTTAAATAAAGCAATTCTCACGGGGGCCAGATTAGTAACTTAAAGGCATAAATGGTGTGCCTTAGTTGGAGGGATGGGGGTCTTTTTGCAGGCTCACAATTAAATAATGATTCAGGGATGTAAGATTTGATTATAAATCGATTATTGAGGATTTTTTCCCCTCAATATTTTTTTCTTCACTAATTTTTGATTTTTTTGTATTCTCTATCAACTGTGAATTTGTTAAAAACAAAAACAACACACTTGAATTCATTTCAACTACAGCTTATTTAACTAATCTAGACTGGAAACTGACAAAAATGGCATACAAACACAATTTTAAATCATTGGTCTAATGATTTTTAAGTCGTCCTGCTTTTTACTTAAAAAATGTTTACCTGAATATGGAAAACTGTGCTACTAGATTTCATCTCATCTCATTAGCTACACCGCTTATCCTCAGTAGGGTCGCGGGGGTGCTGGAGCCCATCCTAGCAATCATCGGGCAGGGGACACCCTGAACTGGTTGCCAGCCAATCGCAGGGCACACAGGGACAAACAACTCACTCATTTACACCTAGGGACAATTTGGACCGACCAATTCACCTGAAATGTGTGTTTTTGGAATATGGGAGGAAACCGGAGTGCCCGGAGGAAACCCATGCAAGCAAGGGAGAACATACAAGCTCCGCACAGGAAGTCTGGAGCTGGATTTGAACCCACGCAGGAGGTTCCCAAGACATGAACTGTGCGCACATGCGCTAACCACTGCATTTCTATTATATAAATCAGCTAAAGGCTCTTTAAACTTCTGCAAAGACACCCAGGTGCTATTTGTATTAATCTAGTATTTTCTTATTGCCTTAAACAGTGCGTCTGTGACTTTTATCTAAAGTAAAATAACATCGGGTTGGGTTCTCTCAATATACCCTGGTTAATTAATGATCCATCTTTCCATTTTCTGCACCGCTTATCCTAACTAGGGTCGCCAGGGGGCTAGAGCCCATCCCAGCTGTCTTTGGGCAGTGGGCAGGGGACATCCGGTACTGGTTTCCAGTCAGTTGTGGGGCACACAGAGACAGACAAGTCACTCACTCATTCACACCTTGGGACAATTTACCGATTAACCTGCCTCGCAGGTTTTTAGGATGTGGGAGGAAACCAGAGTTCCCGGAAAAAAACTCATGCAGGCACGGTGATAACATGCAAAATCCGCACAGGCTGGATCTAATCTCATGACCTTAAAACCGTGGTTGATTAATGATATTTTGCAAATACTGCTACAGTTGTTTTTTTGCGAGTGGTGCCTGGCTTTGGTTACATCCAGTGGACTTATACAAAACAAAAGTCATTGTTATAATCTTTACTGTTGAATTGAAGCCTAAAATATATTGAAGTCACATGAAAGTTTTGGTGAGTTTCTGCCTTCGAGAACCCTATTTAGCCCAACATCACTCAAACCCTACTTCCGACAGCCCACAAGTAAATTGAGTCTTTTTTTAATCACTAATTTATTGTTTAAGACAAAATGATGATCCTATAGTAGCCAATGTTATCTTTTGTTGTGTAAAACACACCAATTTTGGGATTCATTTGTCAGAGTGAATTGTCCATTCTTGGCCCAAATGTAGTTATGTTTGGACTGTTTTTAGAGTAACGTAGCCCTGAAGTAATGATAAAATTTAATGCATAATCACGAATAATTCCAATGCGTCTCCCTTTTTTAAAATATATTCTAAAAAAATGTCATAACCCTGAGAGTGACTTCACAGGGGTATACATTTAAAACCCAGTAGGCTAGTGAAGCAGATGGACTGGCAGGTGATTAGAAGGTGATAAAAAACAAAAATATTCCATGACAGATTTTGAGTGTGGACTTTGCACCTCAAGCCCACTTTAGTCTCACAATGATAGACATCTGGTGTGCAAACAATTGTTTTGACACACTTGCAAAAAACTGATTTGCAGCTTGTGACCATCAAACCAATAGCAGCTCATTTATTCTCTGAATCTGAGCCAGGATTGGTTGTTATTTGTGCAACGTGATGTTATTTTCCGTGGACAAGATGTTACAAAATGTCTCACGCCAAAATGTGCAAAAGAAGTTAATTTTCATATTTATTAGCCAATTGCTGCTCTTAAAATGATTGAAATTCCCCTCATTAGGTGTTAATTATCCTTATAAACAAGGGGGCACCTATTAATTCCCCGCAAGGCAGACTATGAAGAATTAAAACCAAGATAAGATGCATAAATAAGTTTATTTTATTTACCAGATAAACAACACAACATTCTTTCAGCATCATTCTTGGTTCTTTCCCCACTTGTAGTAAATCGTGAGTTGGTATTATACGTAGCAGTGCAAGATTTCGCAGACTTAATCTGATCTACAGATGATTTTACTCTGTAACAGAAACTGTCGCAATTTAGTTTAAAAAGCAAAAAAAAAAAAGTATCAGTTCCTATTGTCTATGGACTTTCCTCGCATGCCTGAAAACTCTCACTGTTTGCATTTGAAGGCAGAGCAATATAGGTTGAAAAATGAATGCTTGATCAAAATTTGCTAGTGTATTGTACCGGAACAATATTAGCAACCTACGAGGACGTTATTGTCTGCTATCAGTGACGGAACCTATCTGGATTTAAACCGAAATGGGCAATAAGAGATCGGAATAACAAAAGAACGTTTTTCTTTTAAATTTAAAAAAATAATTTTAAAAAAATCCCGTACTAAAAATTGTCATACTTTGGACACAATTTGAAATGAGAATTACAGTGCATGTTTAGCACATATATTGTAAATTTACTTTTTGTGTTTATTTTCCCTTGTGACAGAGAAAAAAAGTGTACCGGTAGCATAAATTAGCATTGTCATCTTTGCACATTTGTGTCTTATTTCCAAGCTATGGCTAACATTTGCACCAGTGGCAGACCAGTCTGCGGAGTACCTGCAGGCCTCCTTGACAGACATCAACTGGCTTTCAGTGGTCTACATGGTGGTGTCCATCCCACTCAGCTTTGCCACCACATGGATGCTTGACACACTCGGACTGCGTGTCACGGTAATAATATTTAATAGATGCTTCACCACCTTTTTTTCACCTCAACTAATGAAAAAATGTGATACTGTGATGATAGTGCTAATTCTGCTAGTTTAACATCACTAAACAATTTCACCACCTTTTTGAAAACATTGAAGGCATTTGTTCTGTAATGAACACGATTTATAAATCAGAGTCAGATATACTTTAGTGTCATTCTGGTACATACAGTGAAGAAAATAAGTATTTGAACACCCTGGCATATTGCTATTTCTCTCACTTAGAAATCATGGAGGGGTCTGAAATTTTCATCGTAGGTGCATGTCTTCTGTGAGAGTGATAAACTAAAAAGAAAAATCCAGACAAGCAAATAAGTATTTGAACCCTGTGACAAGGACCTTCTTGCCACAGGGACTTGGACGGTCAAGGCTCTTTGTCTGTCCCTGCTGAAGCAGGGACCAGAAGCGGCCAAGGGTCCATTTTCATGCGTCTGGAACAGGAAACAGAAGCAGCTGAGGAGAGGCCATGCCGCTGGGAGAGGAAACGGGTATGGCAGACAGTCCTTTGAAAGGGATAAAAAAGGGACACGGGAGATGGACGCTTTTTGCTGGGTCATGAAAATTTCAGACCCCTCCATGATTTCTAAGTGAGGGAAATAGCAAAATGGCAGGAGTGTTCAAATACTTATTTTCTTCACTGTATGTACCAGAATGACAAAGTATATCTGACTCTGATTTATAAATCGTGTTTATTACAGACCCAAAGGCGGGGAAGCCGGAGGCAGGTGTGCTCAACAAAGGATAGTCTATTAACAAAAAACAGGACCAAAAAAAAAAAAAAATCAGGTCTTAAAAGAACTTGCAATTTGTCCAAACCAGAAATTGTCAATCATTACTTTCGGGCTGGGCTTCTCTTTCAGCGACTTTTATGAATCATTATTATCTACCAGTCGTTGTTCTTTTTTGTCTCTCTGTCCCACTCTTCCAGACTCTTGTTTAAGTTACATATTGTTACAAAACACAGGGTAGAATCTGTTATCATAAATCCCCTCGCCTCTTTTCAAGTCTTCACAAATAAAATGTTGCGTTTCTTTCGGGCTCGGTCCTGCAAATAAAGTCACAGTATTTATTCAGGCTTGGGCTGGGTCTGTCTTTGTCTGGTCGGGCTGGATTTTTTTAAGGCCCTATCTTGGTTAGCACGTTCGTTAGCAAGTTCCCCGGTTCGAGACCGGGTGGAGACATTTGTTGGCTTGGAGAGGGATACTTGCCCAAGACACAATGGAAAGTGGTGCCCCTACTACCCTAGTGGTTAAGGGAATGAAACAACCAACATTTTACCTATATGTGACGGGTATGGTTGGAAACATCCAAGCCAAGACGTATTTGTCATTTTGTCATTCCTCAGCTCATCTTGGGTTCATGGTTGAACATGTTCGGTGGTATTACCCGCATCATGGGTGGTCCGCCTGGCGATGTCTTCCGCATCAATTACGGTGTGGTGATGCTGGGGCAGACGCTAGCAGCGGCAGCGCAGCCGCTAATTATCTTCACGCCCACTAAGATGGCAGCACTCTGGTTCCCGGAAGACCAGCGTGCCACAGCCAACACCATGGCGTCCATGGGTGAGGCTTTTCATCTCGTGCCCACCTATATTATAAAGTGGTGTGCTTGACTCAACTGTTTTCTGCAGCTAACCCACTGGGCCTCCTTATTGCCAACTTGGTATCGCCTGCGATCGCGCATACGGCAGATCGAATCCCTGTACTGGTAAGTTACACACGCATATACAGTGGAACCTCGGTTTTTAAGCACCTCTCAGTTCGAACAAATCGGAGTCCGACCCAAAATTTCGAGAAATTCTTGCTTCGCTGTTCGGTCAAAAAATCGAAGTTCGAACGCCGGTAATGCGTGAGTGCGTACGCTAGGGTGCGATGCTGAGCGGCGTACGGGTGTTGTAGCCCCTTATTATGCCTCCGAAGAAAGTCAGTGCAAGCAGCAAAGTTGCTACAGGTGAAAAAGGAAAAGTAGTGCGTACAACTATTGCATTTAAGAAAGAAATAATAGCAAAATATGAAGGAGGTGTGCGAGTATCTGATCTTGCTAGGGAATACAGAATGGCTAAATCTACGATCAGTACGATACTAAAGAATAAGGAGGCTGTGAAATCTAGTGATGTGGCTAAGGGAGTGAGTGCTATAAGCAAGCAACGGCCGCAAGTTTTGGAAGAGGTTGAAAAACTTTTGATGATCTTCCTCTCCCCACCGTCCACCTGCGCCTTCTGCTGAACACCACAAAGGTAAGAAATCCTATTCATAATTGTTTTCTTTATCCTTTTTTTTATTTTTACACGTTCATGTTAGCGTAATCTTTCGTACGGAAGATTACGATAACGTGAACGTATGATTAGCCCGGGTTAGCTTTACATTAAACATTCAAGGTAAACATTCAGGGTGTTGGAACGGATTAAAACGATTTACATTATTTTTAATGGGAAAATCGATTTCGGTGATCGAACAAATCGGTTTTCAAACAGGGTTCTGGAACGGATTATGGTCGAGAACCGAGGTTCCACTGTAAATACTGCTTACACATTCTTATTGAAAACATGAATGCAATTCAATTCCGTCTATAGACAAATCCCTATTGTGTTTGAGAGGGACCCTATCTCATTTTATCTCGATATAGTGCGTTTTATTGGCTTTTTTTCCAAATAACGGAGAGAGAGTTAGTGATAAGGAAAAGTGGTCGACAGTAACAACAACGATTGAGTCAAAGGACATTTTAGAGAAATAAGAAACTGTGTTCTAGTGTCTACCATTAATGCGCTGTTAAAAGAAAATGTTTTAAAATATTATTATTTTCATGTTTATTACTCGTACATTACTACTTATCTAAACGTTTAAATAATCATTAGTGTTTAGGTTCACATTTTATTCATATTTTAGGTTTGTATTTGATTTAGTATTAATTTAGTATCTTATATGCGAGTATATATGATATTTGTTTGGTAAGAGGTAATGGAATTGGTGTTGAATGTAGTATTGATCTTCCTATTAATTAAAATATAGGATTTTTTTTGAGTTTTGATATGTTACGATTCGGTTGTTATCTCCACAATACCCAATACTAGTACCGTAAATTCCGGACTACAGAGCGCACCTGATTATAAGCCGCACCCACCACATTTTAAGAGGAAAACCGATTTTGTACTTACACAAGCCGCACCTGTATATAAGCCGCATGCGCCCACATTAAAAAAATGTAACACAAACACAAAATTAACCCAAACCTGACTTTAAGTCCCGCGATTGAAACTGAATGTCCTTCATTAAAGTGCACAGTCCAAAAATCACAGCTGGCAAAATGAACACAAAATAATACCGGTACTTAAGGTTTGATGCAGACCTGCAGAGTCCAGGTCCCGTTGAAAGTAATCCAAGGAAAAAAGTGTATATTTCCAAAGGTAAGGGTGGGAAAAATATATATCCACTATTGTCCGCCACGTCCACAAACAGGTCTGTCTGTTCCTCACCTTTACCGATTCCCACTTCCCGTCACCCCACTTTTGTTCCGCCCCTCCTTTTTCATTTGCCCGTGCAAAACATATCAGAATAAGTGTCTAAAATAAATACAAATAAATAATTACAAAAATGTACAGTTGCAAATACATCTTATACATGGGTTACACATATTTACAAAGAAATACGGTACACCGAGAGAGTTTTCAAAGCTTTAATAATAATAATATAACTTTCACCCCAAACGGTGCCTGTGACAGGGCAGTTAATGGTAGCAACACGCTCGCAACACAGTAAACGGGTCTCGTAAAAAAAAAACATATGGTACTTGTAAGAATCACGGTAAACCGTCCTCATCTTCCTCCTTAGAACTGAAGCCATCAAAGTCTTCTTCCTCAGTGTCGGAAAGAAACTTTGTCATATAGACGTCGTCCCACGCTCCCGCAGCCTCACTCGCGCTGTCACTGTTGCTGGAACTCTCATCCACTCCTGATTCTGTGCCTCCTCTTCGTCACGCAGCAGACCGGCTTTTCGGAACCCGTTGGTGATGGTGGATTTTTTTGGTGCTGCCCCACGCTGTCAGGATCCACCGGCAGACTTGCGAAAAAGTTGCCTTTCCCATGCGGCCAGTTTTAGTAAAGTTGCAGTCTTCCTCGGCGCATACCGGTATATTGCACCGGTCTAAATCTTACCTTTTGTACTGGAGCGCCGCTGGCGGCCGTTAGAAGAATTACATAAATTGGCCGCATCACTGAATAAGCCACAGGGTTGAAAGTTTGGGAAAAAAGCAGCGGCTTATAGTCCGGAATTTACGATAGTTATAGAGTCAACTTGTCAAAAAAAAAATCCAACTGAAATTGAAAAAAAAACCATTTATGTAACAAAAATAGATGCATGTAACGGTAGTTTATAAATCAAACTACATGTTCTTGATAGAAAAAGTTTCTTTTCGGTTTGTCTTTATAAAATCATTTTAAAACTGTGGTTTAGCAGTGTCAGGCGTGATACTGAAACATGATAAGCTAAAGTTAATAATAAATTCATTTAATAAGTAATTCAGTTATTCACTAGATTACTGGCACCAAAATGTAGCACATTACTAGGAAAGTAACTATCTAGTTACAAATTACCGTAGATATTTGCATGGTAGCCGACCCCGTAAAGGTGCTTTGAAATGGCCACATAGAAGAAAATGAATAACAACCTATTGGAAGCAGTGAACTCTTTATTTTTCTTGGCTTGTGCAATCTTGAAAGCTTGCAAATAAACACAAAACCAAGACATTCCACATCAATTTTGTCTCTGGGCTTCAACTTACATAAATATCTCCTTCTCTAGTTCTAGGTAATGACCAAATGTTTTCCTTTTTTCCATGCATGGTGCATTGCAAAAAATAATTTTACAAATTAAAAGACCAATATTCAGCACAGGTTTGCTGTAAATTCTGTGCTTACATTTCCTCATTAATTTTGGATTGGTTTCTTGTTCCTGTATAAACTGCGCTCTCCTCCCCACACGCTTTCCAGTCTCCCATATGCTTTTTTTGACACGCTCGGAAATATGTGCCTACAAGCTGACCCCCAGATTTCAGTATTGTATTTCATAGTTGTAAATTTGGCCTGGATGCGAGTAAATGCGGTAGGGAGAATATCTCCATGACAAGAAATTTGGCACCACCAAAACTTTATTCATTTGTACTTTGTATGTTAATATAAACAAGCCTACCTTCCATATGAAGCTGCTCGGGGGTTTAGAAATGTATCCAACAACGTGAGAGATGCAGGAGTGTCCATCACTTATAGGTTGTTGTTATAAATGATCGGCATTTAATGACGAGCCGAATAACGCTGCAACACATCATGTAGTTGAGACAGTAGGGTTTACAAAACTATTAATAACGCATACTCGCCGAGAAAAGTATTGGTGTTCTAGGAACGTGTTCCTTTGTTATCCCAACACTGTAGGTTACCTTACTTCAAGGGTGGGCAACTATTTGGATTTCATTTATGAATAAATATATATGCAGACATCTACATGTTATATTTCTTTATACTGTATGTGTTGTTTCATCAAATTGGTTTTAAAACACTCACAATTCAAGCAAACTTATATATTGGCTCTGTTTTTAAGCACGAAATGTAATATTTAGTTTTGTAGTACAGATGCTGCCCTACTTACGAACGAGATAATGATAATAATAATAATAACAATGATGCTCTATATATATATATATATATATATATATATATATATATATATTATATAGGGTAGCATGGCAACGCAGTGGTTAGCGCGTGTGCGCCACAGTTCTGAAGTCATGAGATCGAACCTCCTGTGTGGAGTTTGCATGTTCTCCCCGTGTTTGTGTGGGTTTCCTACGGGCATTCCGGTTTCCTCTCACATTCCAAAAACATGCATGTCAGGTTAATTGGCCGGTCCAAAATTGTCCCTAGGTACCCCCGCGACTCTACTGAGGATGAGCAGATAAGGGATATATATATATATATATATATATATATATTACTTTCATTTCAAATGAAACAGCTCGCCTCTTCTTTACACTTGCACCAACGTCAAAGTTCTTAGCTCGCTGGAGATACAGTGCAGTATGTTTACACACGAACTGGGAAGACGAAGCGGATTTCTTCGGGGTGGATGCTGGGTGACCTCTCACAGCGCCACCACACGGCAGTAGCGGCGGAAAGAAGCACTATAGTAATGTCCTCTACTCGGAAAAAGATGCACACAATACAAAATCTAACTTGCAGCAATTTCTGGATATTTTTCGACATCCCGAAAAAAATATTCATATCTACCGTTTTTCAGAAGTCGAATGGTCGTAAGCAGCGGACTGTCTGTATTACTGTATTTTTTTAGACTTTTTGTGCTGTTTTTGTAGTATTTCTGCATAGATTTTTTGTAATATTTGCATAGTAGTAATTTTGTAGCATATATGTCGTATAATCGGAGTAGAGTTGGCCCACCTCCTTCTTACATATTAGTCCTTTTCTTGAATTGGACATAAAGTTTTTAAATTGGGTCATTAAACCCTGACTCAACATAAGAGCGAGTATTTTTTGACATCTTCCAGATGCTTATCTACGCCATTCCTGCCTGCGTGGTGTGTTTCTTGGCAACGGTGGGCATACGCAGCAACGCCCCACCCACACCACCGTCGGCCAGCGCCGAATTCTCCACCTCCGAACCGTTTGTGCAAGGTTTCAAACTGGTGAGAGCGCCTCAGCGTGCTTTTGGGACATGAAAGAATGCATTGTGGCCTCATGCCAAATGTCACGTTTTGCAGTTGCTGAAGAACCGAGCCTATCTGGTGCTGCTACTGTGCTTCGGGTCCGGAATGGGCGTGTTCACGTGCTTCTCAACGCTGCTGGACCAGATCCTGTGCGTGCAGGGCTACACCAATGTAAGTCCTCTCTAAATGTTTGACTTTGAACTGTTGTTTTGGAAACGTATTCAGAAATAGGCATCAGCAAAATCAAGTCATCTGCACTTTCGGTAGTAATAGTTTATCCGTAACTACACCCCTAAAATACAAACAAGCAATAACTTGAAGATTAGAAAAGAAATAGCCCCAGTTGGGCCAAAACTAGACCGATCACCTAAACGGATCCATTTTAGTTAACATTTCTGAGGTGTTTCCCCCAAAAACTAAAATGTTAGGTTCTTTAAAACAAATGGACCATTGTTGGGTTGGTGCCCCAATTTTTTTAAATGCAAAACGACCCTTTTTTTCCTTGAATTTCATTGTTGTGTTTTCAAGGATTTGAAAATTGCTTGCTTTTTGGGTGCTTGTAAATGCTTTAAATTGTTTCCATGTCTGCTTGACACTGCTCTTGGGTGACTTCGCTCTATAATTGCATTTTTTTCTTCCCTTGTGATTGACAGCAGCTGGCATTAGTTTGTACTGCATTGTCCTACAAAGCGTCACCACCCCCTATGCGTCACGACCAAGAAGACATGTGCATGCTACGCCTAAAAAGGGCACTACGAAATGCTTACTAGTGCAAAGATTCTGTATCAATTATGGACATTTATTATGTGCCACGCAACAGATTAAGGTAGTGTCTTCTAGTGGTTATTTGTATTGAGAAGAACTTCCTGCAACTGGAAATGTAAGCTACACATTACTGTCATTTTAACACGTATATGGGGAGAGATTTGTCTATTAAACAAATACATTTGAGATTTACTAAAGGCCTAAAGATCATGTTTTGATAAATGCGCACGCAAGATTAAAATTCACATATATAAACCACAGATATATTTGTTTATATGCAAATTACTTGATTCACGCTGGATTAATTAATTTTACGGCACTGGAGAAATTGGAAAATTGGCTTAAAAGTGCTTGAATTTGGCCGTGAAAAAGGTGCGAAACGTTTTTTTATATTAACCCAATTTTTAAAGCATTAACTCAAGTAGTGCCTGGATCCACTTGTGACAGAATTTGTTTTTTTATAGTCCATGTTTTGAATGTAAAAACTAATATGAAGAACAGTTTTCTTAAAATAACTACTCAACTTCATAATTACTTTTGAACAATATCAATATAGATTACTTTTTTGGTTTTGGATTCATATCAATTCACCTAAAATAACTTTAAGGTGTGGTGCGGGATTTCAAATCTTAGCCACTCTCTGCCGCCATCTCCTGGCTTAAAGTCATGATTGCAGTTTTAGACAGCCTGTTTGTGATTTGCGTGCCAGTTGCATTTCTTAGAAGTGCTTGAATAAACTCTTTCTTTCATCTTTTTGGGGGACTAGGTTGTCATTTGGACTTTACTAGAAGCAGACCTTTTTTTTACTTTCACCATTTTATGTTCCACTTACAAAATAGAAATGTAAAAAAAAACTGCAGGGACAAGTGTAACGTCACTTTCTGGCAATACCCCCCCAAGCAATGTTCGCTCTAATTTTCCACGGGTCTGAGCGTTCACACAAAGTCGGTGAGCAACGCTTGAAACAACAGTGAGCAACAGCAACCCCAAATGTGGCAACTAAATCATTACCAAACATGTCCAAAACTTGACATCACGTCACATTTTGCTGAGTTTCCGGCAATGCAAAATTATTTTTCACTTTTGAATGAATTGACTTATGTACGATTGCAAAGGTTGCAGGGCCTACAAATGTCATTTATTTTTACAATTCTTTCACAAGATTTCTTTTCTTTTTTCCTGGTATCTTTTGTCGCATAATACTAACATTTTTGGGGGCTTATTACGCTGCACAACTGTATTTAATTACATTTTTTAGTGGAAGTACAATGTTGGCAACAAGATTATATTGATATAATTGGAATTTATTTGAAACTTTTTCCTCTTTCCCTGTTTTTTTCTCATTTTTAAAAAAAATCCCTTTAAAAAAATCTCATTGTGTTTATTTTTTCCTAGCTGTTACTTTTTTCTTGCTTTTTTTGTTCTCTATTACCTTTTTTTCCCTGCTTGGCGCTCAGCATTTATGGGTTGGAATTGGGGGGTTTGGTCGCCTAATGACTCCCAACACCTCAGTTGGGTTGAGCGAGGGGGCTGGGAATCCCCTCCTCTGAATCTCCCAAAAAGAGTCAGAAATGGCTGTGGTATACATATATATATACTGGACTGTCTCAGAAAATTAGAATATTGTGATAAAGTTCTTTATTTTCTGTAATGCAATTAAAAAAACAAAAATGTCATACATTCTGGATTCATTACACATCAACTGAACTATTTCAAGCCTTTTATTATTTGAATATTGCTGATTTTGGCTTACAGCTGAAAAAAACTCAAAAATCCTATCTCAAAATATTAGAATACTTCCTCAGACCAAGTAAAAAAAATAATTTTATAACAGCAAAACTAAATCAAACATTTGAAAATGTCCATTGATGCACTCAGTACTTGGTTGGGAATCCTTTTGCAAGGATTACTGCATCAATCCGGCGTGGCATGGAGGCAATCAGCCTGTGGCATTGCTGAGGTGTTATTGATGCCCAGGATGCTAGGATAACGGCCTTCATCTCATTTGCATTTGTAGGTCTGGTGTCTTTCATCTTCTTCTTAACTATACCCCACAAATTCTCAATGGGGTTCAGGTCAGGGGAATTAGCAGGCCAATCAAGGACAGTGATGCCATGGTCAGTGCACCAGTTACTGGTGGTTTTGGCACTGTGGGCAGGTGCCAGATCATGCTGGAAAATGAAATCCTCATCTCCATAGAGCTTTTCAGCAGATGGAAGCATGTAGTGCTCTAAAATCTCTTGGTACACAGTTGCATTTACTCTGGACTTGATGAAACACAGTGGACCAACACCAGCAGCTGACATGGCTCCCCAAACCATTGCTGACTGTGGGAACTTCACACTGGATTTCAAGCAACTTGGATTTTGCTCTTCTCCAGCCTTTCTCCAGACTCTGGCGCCTTGACTTCCAAATGAAATGCAAAACTTGCTTTCATCTGAAAAGAGGACTTTGGACCACTCTGCAACTGTCCAGTGCTTCTTCTCCATAGCCCAAGTCAGACGCTTCTTCCGTTGTCTTGAGTTCAGAAGTGGCTTGACCATGGGAATACGGCTATTGTAGCCCATTTCCCGGACACGTCTGTGAACTGTGGCTTTTGATACCTGGACTCCAGCTTCAGCCCACTGTCTTTGAAGCTCCCTCAAATTCTGGAAGCGGCTCTTCTTCACAATTTTGTTAAGGCTGCGGTCATCTCTCTTGGTTGTGCAGCGTTTCCGGCCTCATTTTTCCCTTCCAACAGACTTTTTGTGGATATGCTTTGAAACTGCACTCTGTGAACAGCCTGCTCTTTAAAAAAATTCTTTTTTGATACCCTCCATCAGGAGGGTATCAATGATGGTCCTCTGGACAGCAGTCAGATCAGCAGTGATTTAGTTTACTGAACCAAGCTGAGTGTTTTTAAGGCTCAGGAAACCCTCGCAAGGTGTTTCGAGTTAATTAGATGATTCAGGTGATAGCCTACTTGTATACTTTTTCATGATATTCTAATATTTTGAGATAGGATTTTTGAGTTTTCTTAAGCTGTAAGCCAAATTCAGCAATATTAAAATAATAAAAGGCTTGAAATAGTTCAGTTGATGTGTAATGAATCCAGAATGTATGACATTTTTGTTTTTTTAATTGCATTACAGAAAATAAAGAACTTTAACACAATATTCTAATTTTCTGAGACAGTCTAGTATATATATATATATATATATATATATATATATATATATATATATATAAATTACCTTTTTTCCCTTTATTTGCTTCTTTCTTTTCTTCTGGCTTTTTTCTGAATTTTTCCTGCTCTTTTTTCTCTTTTTCTCTCCCTTTGTTTCGTTTTTTTTTTCTCAGCTTTTCAATACTTTTTCATTTTGGTATTTTTTTCTTTTTTGTTCCCTTTCCCCCCCTTCCTTTAACTCATATTGTGCACAATTTTACATAATATTTGATTTGGTCGTGTAGGGATTAAAGAAGCAAAAACAACCTGAAGAGCCGTTGGGGACCCGAAAGAGACGGTTCTTTTTGGTGAGCCGAGCCGAAGAAGCCGGTTCTCGAAAAACTACTGATCTTACCCAACAGCGTTCTACTTCTACATTGACTTCAAAATGCCGCATTTAGAACACAGCGTCAGGAGAACCCGTGTATTTGTACCTTCATGCACTGTAACTTTGACTTAATTCGCTTTTTAATTAGCAATTTTGAGCCCTCATTTTTGTGAGCTGGCTAGATTTTCTTGTGCGCGGAAAAGCTCTGGTAGTGCGCAATTGCACACACACGCAGCTTAGAGGGAACATTGCCCCCAAGCTCCCTTTCCTCAAACCTAATGAGGTATGCTCGATAGAAAATAAAGCATAAGGGCCCTTCGAACTCAGTTGGACACATATTTAATAGAGAAAATATTTTACCGTAAACTATTTTTAAGGGCACCTCAAACGAAGCACCCCACTTTCAAGAATGAATTGATCCTGCTGTAAACTAATATCCATTGTGCTAGGGCACACGCGTGAAATTGCACAATTTTATCTTTGCAAAAAAAAAATCTGAGATGTTTTTAATGAAAAAAGATGTTCTAGTGCATACAAAATATCCCACATGTAATTGCAATTATGTAGCGCGTTTCAAGTCAAAGAAGACCTCCCAATGCGCTTTGCCATGTGCTTCACACTTATCCCTTTTACACACTAACTAACCGATTACAGTGTCAGCAATGCAAGGAAATTACCTGCTATTGGGGGCATTAGGGATTTAGTGTCTTGTCCAAGGATACTTCGACATATAACACAACGGAGCCGGGAATTGAACCTATGACCTCTTGATCCCAAGATGAGCGTTCTACTACAGTATGTGTTGCTAAAGAAATTGAACATCAAACTCCTTAATTTTGCAGTGCTGTGATAAAGTGTGCCTTCCTGAATTCTGTGTTTTTTGCATATTTGTCACTCACAAGACAACCGCAGAGACAACCGAAGGAAATACAAACTGCAGTTTTGAAATGTTGATTCAATTTATTTAGGCATAAAAAATTTAGATTGTGTGGTGTGTGTGACCTTAAACAGGCAGTTCATGCTCGAGGGCCCTCCAATATGGCAGATTTGAAACAATTTTGAAAAGAGGAGCGGGGCAAAATTCCTCCACAGCGTTGTGAAAGACTTGTAACCAAATATTGTTAACGTTTGATTTCTGTTGTCCCTGCCAAAAGTGGCTCAACTCGCTACTAGGTTCATGGGACAATTGCTTTTTCATGTGAAGCCAGATAGATCACATTTTTGGAATTGGAGGTTCAAACCTGCATTTTGTATTTCCTTGCTTTGATCTTCTGAAACCATTGTGAGTGATAGAACACAGAAATCAGGTAGCGTGCAGATACTTGTTTTTGGCATGGACAAGGGGCATGTGTACGTACCAATATTCTGTGATTACTTCAAAGAAAATGAGCTATGTTCAGCCATGCAATTGGCTGGCAACCAGTCCAGGGTGTCCCCTGCCCACTGCCCAAGGATGGCTGAGGTAGGCTCCGCACCTCCGCGACCCTACTGAGGATAGGCAGTGCAGATAATGGATGGATGGATTGATAGCTATGTCCCCACAAATGCAGGCACCGAACCTACTCCCTGATTTTGCCTCGAAAGTTATGTCTGATATGTCTGCGCTTTTACTTTTGATATGTTATCTATGGGTATTATTTTTTTATCTATTTATTTTCAATATTTATTTCATGGATCTTTGCAATTTATTTTAACTGTAAATGAATGACTGGATGCTCCAAACAAAGTTTTGTTGTTCTTTGACAATGACAATACATCTTCTGAACTGAACTGAACTAATAAACCTGTGAGTCAGATCGCTTTAGTTTCAATCCAACCTAATGTATGGAGTTTTTAAACCCTGAGTACAAAGTAGAGCAAATGTCGTGTCTCATGTCATATTATTGTGTCAGAATTTTGCAGGGCTGTGCGGTGCCTTATTCATTGTGTTTGGCATCTTGGGTGCAGCCTTAGTCGGTCTTTACGTGGACAAAACCAAACACTTCACCGAGGCTGTCAAGATCAACATGGCGATCTCGGCCTTGGCAGGCATTGCTTTCTCTGTGGTGAGTTTCCCTCTTTTAACCCCCACAGACACTTTACACCTGATATGTCTAACATACGGCCCGAAAGCTGGATCCCGTTGTATCATTTTAAATTAGTCAAAAGAGAAGCGAGTCTCTAGGTCATTTCTATCAAAAGTTATGATTTCTTAAATAAATGCAAACCAAATGCTCTCTCTCTAACCGCTAGAGGGCAGTGTTGAGTTTGTATAGTGTGGTGATTTGGTACAGGTGTAAAGCTCAACAATCGGTTAAAACCTCAAATGCCAAATTGATCCGGCCCGCCTAAGATCTTAAAGAGTTTGATATCACTGCTTTACATGTCCTAAACACCGAATCCGCTTCAGTTGTGTCAGGTGCAGCAGCAGAGAATCGCCGTGGCGACGGTGTGCTCTCTCCTCGGCTTCTTCGGCTTCTCCATTTTCCCGGTCGTCATGGAGCTGTCTGTGGAATGTTCATACCCGGTGGGAGAGGCCACTTCGGCGGGACTTATCTTCATATCAGGGTACCGATTTAGATCTGAAGGAGGAATCTGCTCCAAATTTACTGTTAAATCACAGTGCATGTCTTTTTTCTTTATTTTGGTAGACAAGTCTTTTCCATTGTCTACATTGTCCTCCTTCAGTCCTTAGCCACGCCGGTTGCTGAGTCTCCACGATCCACTTGTGGGCTTGCCCCTCAGAGCTGGAAGGGTAACGTATAAGGGCTATTTTTCTTAGCCTTCTAAATACAATACAAGAGTCTATTGCAATATTTCTTTCCCTTTTATAAGGTTCACCGAAATATAAGGCACATTTAATCAGGACTACAGTCTTAATTAATATGTACAGGTACATATTACTGTAATGCCTTAGAATATAAGGCATCTAAGGCTTAGATGCATCACTATCTCGATTTGTAAAACATTGGATGCAATGGGAATTGAACCCAAGTAATGGTGATGAGTGCGCCAACACGATACTACAAGGCCACCAGTGGTACATATAACATGGAAAAGGCATTAGAGCTTATCTCACATCACTCTATTTGTTTACACATAATCTCACAACACTGATTTGCATAGTAGAATCTAAGAGGTTATAAAGTTTCTCCACGTATTCACTTTTGTGTCAATAATTTATTGGTTTAATATGTATGCATACCTAAAAGAGCTTGTATAGTATTTTGTTGAAAGACCTTCACTCTCCTCCATTCTCTAAATTCATTTGTGAAGAAGTGTCGAGACTATTTGACCTATCTGTACGCACTCTGCAAATCAGTGTTGTGGCACTGTAAAATGTGATGGTTTGATGAAGTCTGATGCCTTGATGTATGTAATTTGTACCACTGGTGGTCTTGTGGTAACGTGTGGGCAGTCTCACCACCGTTGATTGGGTTCAATTCCTGTTGCTTACAACGATTTGCAATATAGGTCAGCAATGTTTATTGATTTGATCAACCATTGCTTAAAAACTGTATTACCATAATACCTTGTATGATAATGCATACCAATAATCTTATCCGCTGTGATCTGGGGTGTATAATGTGCACTGGCTTAAAAGCCATACTTTCACATTTGTGGCCAAAGTAGGGTTTTTAGTTGTGCCTTATGGTCTGGGAAATACGGTAACAAAGACTTAAGAATAAACACTGTCAGAATAAATAGGCAAAAATAATTACAACATAGTGCTTACAGACTGGCAAAAGTTATAATAGTCCAATGAAAGAATAGTGCTGTAGCGAGCAGAGACGGGAGTCGTAGGCAGAGTGTCAAACAAAGGTGCCAACGAAAGCTGCTTTAATGACATTTAAACTTGCAATCACAAAACAAACACCAGAGTGGCTCGAGCCGGCCGAATTAAGAGGCCCCCTAGGAACTCGCTAACTAAACAATGGTTCCGTGGGTGAATTATGTAAAACCCACTACACAAGCCCCCCCAGAATTCACCCATAGTCAAAGTCTCTGTGCCTGGTTGGGACGCTGACCCGGCCACTGCGGGTACAAGGAGCTGGAACAGCGGGGGGGTGAGAGCTTGTGGACTCAGTTGGAGAGCCCACAGGTGCTGGGGGCGGAGGGTCAGAGTGGGTACCCACGGGGCCGGAGGGTCGTGTCGCAGGAGGACGGCCGCGCCGTGGGGCTTGGGCCAGTTCCAATGGCTTGGACATATCCATGTGGGCAGGCTTAACCCTGTCCACGGAGACAGTCTCTGGCCTACCACCAATGTCCACGACCATGGTCTTGTCACCATGCTGCAGGACCTTAAACGGTCCATCATAAGGAGGGCGCAATGGTCCGCGGTGGGCATCGTGGCGAATGAAAACAAAACCAGCCGAGCGCAGGTTGGAGGGAACCCGTGAAACTGGCCTGCCGTGTCGCGATGTGGGGATAGGCACAAACGCTCCTGCAGTGCCCTGCAAGATGGACTTCTCCCTGGATGCAGCCCAGGGTGTCGTTGGGTCTGGGATGAAATCACCTGGCACCCGCAGCACTTGACCGTAAACCAACTCAGCTGAAGAGCACTGAAGGTCCTCTTTGGGAGCGGTCCTCAGTCCCAGCATGACCCAGGGTAGCTTATCGACCCAGTCCCCATCGGTCAGGCTGGCGCGCAGGGCTGCTTTCATCGAGCGGTGGAACCGCTCGCACAACCCATTAGCCTGGGGGTGGTAGGCAGTGGTGCGGTGAAGTTTGACTCCCAGGCTCTCGGCAACCGTGTTCCACACCTCGGAGGTGAACTGTGCGCCCCTGTCAGATGAGAGATCTGCAGGGGGTCCAAAACGGGCGACCCATGTGCCGATGAACGCCCGGGCCACATCGACAGCTGAGGTGGAAGTCAGCGGAACTGCTTCAGGCCAACGGGTCGTCCTGTCCACCATCGTCAGGAGGTAAGTGAAACCGTGTGAAGGGGGCAGTGGGCCCACCAGGTCAATGTTAACGTGGTCAAACTTCCGTTCGGGGATGGCGAATGGTACCAATGGGGCCTTGATGTGACGGTGCACTTTGGTGCGTTGACATGCCACGCATGAGTCGACCCAGTCCCTGACGTCCTTTCTCATCCCTTTCCACACAAACTTCTGGGCCACTAGCTTAATGGATGCTTTCCTGCCAGGATGAGACAGGCCGTGTATTGCCTCAAAAACAGCCCGACGCCAGCCAGCAGGGACAAGCGGCCTAGGCCAACCCATGGAGAGGTCACAACAAAGCTTGGCCCCTGAGTCTCCGACCGCAACCTCCTTCAGCCGCAAACCAGTGTCTGAGCTCTTGAGCGTTTGGATGCCGTTATCTGAAGCCTGGTCCACACTCATACTGGAATAATCAAGCCCCAATTGCACAGCGCTGATGGTTGCTCTGGACAGGCAATCTGCAACCACGTTGGACTTCCCAGCAATGTGCCTGATGTCAGTCGTGTATTCCGATATGAATGACAGCTGGCGCTGCTGGCGGGCGGACCACGGTTCGGACATCTTGGACATGGAAAACGTAAGAGGCTTATGATCAACAAAGACGATGAACTCACGGCCCTCCAAGATGAAACGGAAGTGGCGGATCGCCAACCAGATGGCAAGTAGTTCTCTGTCGAATGCACTGTATTTACGTTCTCTGGGGACCAGCTGGCGACTAAAAAAGGCGAGTGGCTGCCAAGCATTGTCAACCCACTGCTCGAACACGGCACCCACTGCTAGGTCTGATGCGTCTGTAGTCAGTGCGACTGGGGCTCCGGGAGCTGGGTGAGCCAGCATGGCTGCCTGGCACAGCGCGTTTTTTGTGTCCTCGAATGCATTGGTCCTCTCAGCGGTCCATTCAACAGCTTGATTGGGTGACCTACCCTTGAGGGCCTCCTAGAGTGGGCGCATGACATCAGCGGCTCGGCGAATAAACCTATGGTAGAATGTCACCATGCCGAGAAACTCCCTGAGGCCCCGTGCTGTTGGCGGCAGAGAAAAGGTAGAGACAGCCTCTACCTTAGACGGTAGGGGGGAAGCCCCATCCTTGGTGATGAGATGCCCAAGGAAGTGGATGGAGGGTATGCCAAAAACACATTTCGCGGGATTTATAATCAGGCCATGCTGACTGAGCTTGGTGAAGAGGTCTCTGAGGTGCTCCAAGTGTTCCTCTTCTGAGGAGCTGGCAACAAGGACGTCGTCCAGGTAGACGAACACAAAAGGCATGTCCCTGAGCACTGAATCCATCAGCCTTTGGAAGGACTGAGCGGCATTTTTCAGTCCGAACGGCATCCTGAGAAATTCGAACAACCCAAATGGAGTTATCACGGCAGTCTTCGGTATATCTGAGGGATGCACTGGTATCCCCGCACTAGGTCCACCTTGGAAAAGAGAAGTTTGCCCGCCAGGTATGCAGAGAAGTCTTGAATGTGCGGGACTGGGTAACGGTCGGGCGTGGTAGCCTCGTTAAGGCGGCGATAGTCCCCGCATGGGCGCCAGCCACCGCCTGGTTTCGGGACCATGTGTAGTGGAGAGGCCCAGGGGCTGTCTGATCGGCGAATGATGCCGAGACGTTCCATGTTCGCAAATTCAGATTTAGCAGCTGCTAGTCTGTCTGGATTGAGTCGTCGGGCCCTGGCATGAACAGGGGGCCCCTTGGTCTCAATGTGGTGCTCAACCCCATGTCTGGTCGTGGAGGCTGAGAAGGTGGGCTTCGCCAGACTGGGGAATTCAGCGAGGAGCCGGTGGTAAATATCACCGTCCAAGAGAGAGCTGGACAGACCCTCAAAATTCCCTTTGTCGCGGACACACGCGAGAGAGGAGAAATTCAATGCGTCAACGAGGCGGCCATTTTTCACATCGACGAGTAATCCATTGGCACACAGAAAATCTGCACCAAGAAGAGGAAAAGCAATATCCGCAGTGACAAAGTCCCATGTAAACTGCTGACCCCCAAAACACACGTCCACTGTCCGTGTCCCGTATGTGCGGATGGGGGTGTCATTGGCAGAAGTTAATGGAGGTCCATGTGTTCCCCCCCGCACATCGTCCACATTGGCAGGGAGGACGCTCCTCTGGGCGCCGGTGTCACACAAGAACTTTTGGCCGGAGATGGCGTCCCGGATGAACAGTAGCCGGTTTCTTGCGCCTGCACTCACGGCCGCTACAGAGTGCAGGCCTTGAAGTTTCCCGTCGCGTTGGAGGTGCAAGGGGGACGGCACTTCTTGGCCTTGGACCCAAAACGTGCATGGTAGTAACACAGACCTGACACCTTCTGATCGTCAGTGGCCGCGCGTGCCTTGCTGGCTGGGGGCGTCGCACTTGATGGTGTGTAGGTGCGTGTAGGGGCCAGCACCTCATGTATGTATCTATGCGTGGCCAGGAAAAACCGGTCCGCTTCCTCTGCCAATGCACGCGGATCTGTAATGGTTGTATTCGCAAGCGCCGTCTGGACATGCGGTGGCATGTGACGCAGAAACAATTCAATGAAAAGAAAATTTGGCTCCTCGGTGCCAAGCAAGTTTAACATCATTTCCATGTGATCCGATGGCTTACTGTCTCCTAAGCCCTGAATAGCAAGGAGGCGTCGAGCACGCTCAGAACGCGACAGTTCAAAGATTCTGAGGAGATATGCCTTCAGTCCCTTATATTTATCCAGTTCAGGAGGGGATGTGATGAAACTCACCGCTGTGGCTGCAGTTGAGCTCCCCAAAGCAGACACCACGTGGTAATAGCGAGAGTCATCATTAGTGATTCCGTGCAGGGCGAATTGAGCCTCTGCTTGTGCGAACCACGTTAACGCCGATGACTCCCAGAACTCGGGGAGCTTGAGAACGGGCGCCTATGCCATGACGGTATGCTCAGTATTATGCACAGCCTCGGAAACTTCCACGAGACTAACGTCGGGGTCACCAATGGAGCGAGCAGAGACGGGAGTCGTAGGCAGAGTGTCAAACAAAGGTGCCAACAAAAGCTGCTTTAATGACATTTAAACTTGCAATCACAAAACAAACACCAGAGTGGCTCGAGCCGGCCGAATTAAGAGTCCCCCTAGGAACTCGCTAACTAAACAATGGTTCCGTGGGTGAATTATGTAAAACCCACTACAGGGCATTGGTTCTAAAATAGTGGGGCGGGCCTCCCAGGGGGGGTGCAAAGCTACATAAAGGAGGGCGCGAGAACGTTAGACCTCAGGGAACTTTTTTTATTTTTTCAATTGCTAAAATAAAGTGCAATTACACCTTCACTACACTGGGGCACAGTGGCGTTCTCATTGCCAGAGTGTTTCATTTACATTTAGCCTCCATGCAGTGCCTTATGCACATAGTATAAGCATTAAATATGGAGTGTAGACACGAAAGGTAGCAGACTCTCCAGGGACCCCATGAAAAAAAAAAAGATTTTACAAGGATACAGAGACAGATAAAGAGAGCTGGGTAAAGAGACAACCAAAAGTCTACCCCCCAAAATCTAAGAGTAAGTTTGTCTAATCGTATGTAGCACTTTAATGCGACCTTGGAGGGCGACGAGCAAGGACCGCTAAGCTTGCTATGTTAAAAATGTTGTCAATGGACAGCACACAGCCAAATAAATTAAGCTATCACTTAGACATTACAACCCAATCATGCTGATAAGACACCTAAGTGTTTTTTTCAGCGAAAGTGTGCTGAAGGCGTAGATTTATCATGGACGAAGGTAATAGGTTACCATTAATCTCGAGCGATCGTTGTTTTCTCCACTCCGGTATTATTCTATCCCCTAAAAAATACGGGAGCGAGAAAGGATTACTTCTTCTGTGGGTGGAATGGTGTATCTTAACAAGTGCAATGAAAAGTAGTGCAATAACATTAGCAGAAACAAATTGCAAGATATACAGTACATTTTAACAGTACCGTGGCTTGCGAAACTATTTGGCCCCCTTGAACTTTGTGACCTTTTTCCACATTTCAGACTTCAAACATGAAGATATGAAACTAATATCTTGTGAAGCATCAACTGGGACACAATCATGCAGTGGAACATACTTTATTGGATATTTTAAACTTTTTTAACAAATAAAAAATGAAAAAGTGGGTGTCCAAAATTATTCAGCCCCTTTACTTTCAGTGCAGCAAACTGTCCAGAAGTTCAGTGAGGATCTCTGAATGATTCAATGTTGATCTAAATGACTAACGATGATAAATGGAAGCCACCTGTGTGTAATCAAGTCTCTGTATGAGTGCACCTGCACTGTGATAGTCTCAGAGGTCTGTTTCAAGCGCGGATAGCATCATGAAGAATGAGGAACACACCAGGCTGGTCCGAGATACTGTTGTGGAGAAGTTTAAAGCTTTATTTGGATACAAAAAGAAAGAAACATCCTAAGGAGCACTGTGCAAGCAATATTATTTAAATGGAAGGAGTATCAGACCACTGCAAATCTACCAAAATCGGGCTGTCCCCCCATACTTCCAGCTCGTAGGAGGAGAAACTTGATCAGAGATGCAGCCAACAGGCCGATGATCACTCTGGATGAACTGCAGATGTCTACAGCTGAGATGGAAGATTCTGTCCATGGGACAACAATCTGTCGTATAATGCACAAATCTGGCACTTAATGGAAGAATGGCAAGTAGGAAGCCATTTCTAAAGGATATCCATAAAAATTGTTGTTTAAAGTTTGCCACAAGCTACCTCGGAGACACACGAAACATGTGGAGGAAGGTGCTCTGGTCAGATGAGACCAAAATCGAACTTTTTGGCAACAATGCAAGACGTTATGTTTGTCGTAAAAGGAGCACAGCTCATCACCCTCAACACACCATCCCCACAGTCAAACATGGTGGTGGCAGCATCATGGTTTGGGTCTGCTTTTCTTCAGCAGGGACAGGGAAGATGGTTAAAATTGATGGGAAGATGGATGAAGCTAAATACAGCACCATTCTGGAAGAAACCCTGATGGAGTCCGCAAAAGACCTAAGACAGGGACGGAGATTTGTCTTCCAACAAGACAATGATCCAAAACATAAAGCAAAAGCTACAATGGAATGGTTCACTAAAAAGAACATATCAAGGTGTTAGAATGGCCAAGTCAAGGTTCAGACCTCAATCCAATTCAGAATTTGTGGAAAGAACTGAAAACTGCTGTTCACTTTCCATCCAACCTCACTGAGCTCGAGCTGTTTCGCAAGGAGGAATGGGCAAAAATATCCGTTTCTAGATGTGCAAAACTGATAGACATACCCCAAGCGACTTGCAGCTGTAATCGCAGCAAAAGGTGGCGCTACAAAGTATTAACTCAATGACACATTTGTTTTTTGGTAAAAAAAAGTTTAAAATATCCAATAAAGTGTGTTGCACTTCATGATTGTGCCCCACTTATAGTTGATTCTTCACAAGAAATTACAGTTTTATATCTTGATGTTTGAAGTATGAAATGTGGCAAAAGGTCAAGGAGGACAAATAGTTTCGCAAGCCAATGTACATAATGATATACATAAAATATTTCTAAATATATTTGTCAAAATTTCCTTTTGTTGTTTTTGTATTGATTGATCCTTCAGTGTCTATGATGGCGCTGGCAGTGCTGACCAGCCTTTTCACGTGCACGTTCATCATCGTCTTCCGCACTCGCTACAAGCGCCTCGAAGCGGAGGAGGACGCCACCTACGGGCGCGTGAGAGACACCACAGTTGAGCCTCTTACCCAAGCGAGCGCCGACACGTGACCCATACTGACATAAAATCGCTTTGGTTTCTTTTTCTCTGCAAAGTAACCACTTGATGTTTCATTTCAAAGCAAACTTGAATGTAAACAAATGACCAAAAAGTCCAATTGGGTAAAATCTGTTTTTAGACATGTATCTTAATTGTCCTTTTAGTATTTCAATGACATTTTAAATTAAACACAAACCCGGATGGAATCAGTGTGTTTACATTGTTGAGCTCTTATTGTTCATACGTTTACAAAAAGGTTTTGAATTATTTTTGGTACCGGGTAACTAGGAAACATTGAGAAAATGTTCATTCGGATTGTTTTGTGTGTAAAAGGACCAATTAAACCACACAAGAAAAGAAGAAGAAATACAGATAAAAATACAAATGTCCACTGCCAGCTGGGATGGGCTCCATCACCCCTGCGACGCTAACAACCCCTAGCAAAAAGTATGGAGTCACCAGTCTTGGGCAAGCCCTTACTCAGACATTTTATTCTGTACAAAAAACTCCGTTCACAAACATGAAACAATTGTAAGGTCATTTTTAAGTAAACATATTGGCATTCAGAAACACTAAAATGAATAAAAATTTTGCAACAGTCAGTAAATGTTACTTTTATAAAGAAACTAAATATGAATAAAATTACAAAATTTTGTGCAGGCTTGAGGAGTAACGGAATACATGGAACGGCAAAAATGATGTTGGCAAGCTGTTTGGATTTATTTTCATTTTGTTTCTGTCGCACTTTATGTTAGTTTTGCCAGAGATCAGAGCCAGGAGAGAAAGCTTGCCACGTGTTGTGAGTCATAATTTTATTCATATTTAGTTTCTTTTGTCTTTTATTAGCATATTTGGTATTGGAGTAATACAAAAGTAATTGTAAGTAATCAAGTTAAAGTAACCCTACCCAACCCTGGTCAGCAGTTAAAACAGAGCAGTTTTAACACCTTGGAGGGCTCCTGGACTAGTGGATTGGCAAAAATCATGGCTCCAACAAGAGAAATGCCTCTTGAGACCAAAGACAGGGTAACTCTGCTCGTATGGTTGCCATGGATGTGGGTTGTTCACAGTCAGCTGTATCAAAGATTTGCACCAAGTACAAACATCATGGGGAGGATGTTCAATTCAGGCGTACTGGTAGGCCAAAGACAAACAACTAAAGGCCAAATGTCTTGAAAACAGAAAATGCCCAACAAAACAAATGAGGAGGAAACGGGGGGAAGTTTGAGTCAATGTATGTGACAGAACTGTGAAAAATTGCCGAAAAGAAACAAAATCTTCATGTAGGAAAGCTAAAAGGGAACGAACGTTGACGCTTAAACAAAAAAGAACAAGACTGCAATGGGCTTAGGAGAGCCAATCGTGGACTGTGGAAGACTGGATGATGGTTATCTTCAGTGATGAGTCACGTATCTGCATTGGACAAGGTGATGATGCTGGAACTTTTGTTTTGTGCCGTTCCGGTGAGATTTACAAGGAGGACTTCCTAAAGAAAACATCACAATTCCCACAGTCCTTAATGATATAGGGCTGGGTGTCCGGCAAACGTACTGGGGAGATGGCTGTGGTCAAATCTGCATTAAATGCACAAGTTTACATCGCCATTTTGGACATTTTTCGTATTCCTTCAATTGAAAAAATGTTTGAGGATGATGAACTCATTTTCCAAGATGACAATGCATCATGCCACAGAGCAAAAACTGTGAAAGCAATCCTTGGAGAAAGACACATCCAGTCAATGGCATGGCCTGCAAAAATCCCAGATCTCAACCCAATTGAAAACCTGTGGTGAAAATTGAAAGGAATTGTCTACAGCAAAGCTCCGACCTGCAAAGACGATCTGGCAACTGCAATCAAAGAAAGTTGGCACCAGATTAATGAAGAATACTGTTTGTCACTCATCAAGTCTATGCCTCAGAGACTGCAAGCTGCCATTAAGGCCAAAGGTGGTGCAACTAAATACTAGTCATATGTTTTGATTGTTATTTGTCTGTTTTTCATGAGTCCATATTGTTTTTCCTGTGCTTGGTCTACAAAAGTAACATTTACTGACTACCACAAAGTCTTTTTTACTCATTTATTTTAGTGTTTCTGAATGCCAAGGAGTTGCACGTTTGAAAACTATACTATTCTTTCTTGCTTTTTATCCGAGTTTGTTCTACAGAATTAAATGTCGAAGAGAGTACTTGTCCAAGACTGATGATTTCATACTTTTTGCTAGGGGTTGTAAGTGAGAAAAAGCGTTGAGCAAATGAATGTTGCTTGTTTTTACCGAAAAACATTTCAAGTCAAGGTTCTCGGTGATCCTTAAAAAGTCTTTAGAAGCATTGAATTCATTATTCTAAAAATAAGGCTTCAATTGGCAATCAAATTTCTTAAATCTAATTTTTAAAAGTCTTAAAGTGTGAACACATAAGATTTGTTTGAACTCAAAAGATTTAGGAACATTTATCAAGTTTCTTTTTTAGTAATTCACTGTTCTTCATTCACAGCAACATGGCGTGACCACAATAACTATCTAAACAATTATGTGGTTTCAGTCAGAGCAGACGCATGTTTTGGGTATACCCACAATACACTTAGCAAATTTGGACTAAAACATTTACTTTGGATCATGGGAAAGTGTAAATCTCATGAGTTGTTGTCCGACAAACGTTTTTCACCATGGGTAAAATCTGTGCCGTATGTGTATGAGATGTGTATATATTGTGTGCAGAATACAATTATTAATTTCAATTCTGTTTTTTTGTTGGTCGTGCATTTGATTTCAAAAAGCATTTAAAAGTCTCGCGTTTGACTTACCTTCATCTGTAGTAACTCTGCAGGTTATGCCAGCTTTATTAGACTGCAAGTCTTTTATTGCTGTTGAAAATATTAGCAGTGCAATGTGACCAGAGTATCTCATATTTTAGTATCTTTTTTACTGCCAAACAAGTTACCAGCAGGTTCAGTAGTTTCTCAGAAAACAAACAAGAACCTGCATTCATAATAAGCACACTCAGAAGGCTGTGCAATTGGGCAAATAGTTCAAAGGGGTGTGTTCAAAAAATACCAGTGTCTGCTGTTGACTGTACAAACTCAAAACTATTCTGTATTTTCAAAAAAGGTAGTCTTTATTGATAACTAATATCTAGTTGCAAGACCACAGTTTCTATAACTGCTTCACATCTGTGTGGCGAGAGTCAACTAATTTAGATATCTCTGTTTTTTAGTATATTTTTTTGTTGTTACATGCCAGACAAGTCACCAGTAGGTGCAGTAAATTCTCAGACAACAAACAAGACCCAGCATTCATAATAGGCACGCTGTGAAGGCTGTGCAATTGGGCAAATAGTTCAAAGGGGTGTGTTAAATAAAATAGTAGTGTGGCAACCAATCGCTGAGCTCATCAATTTTGGGAAAGAAAAAAAATAAAACAGGTGTGAATCGTGTGGCGCCTATTTAAGGATGAAGCCAGCACAGGTTGAACATGCATTTGAGGAAAATGTGTCTTTCAGGACACTGCTCCGAAGAACGGCATTCTTTGATTGGAGAGGGAAGAACCTATAGAGATGTGCAAAATATTGTTGGCTGTTCATCTAGAATAATCTCCAATGCCTGTGGGTAGAAGAACATCGACACGTGGAAGAAATGGAAGACATCTATTGAAATGGACTGGCCAATGACCAGTATGGCAAAGGCTCAGCCAATAATCAGCTCCAGGACGCTTAAACACAGTCCACTCTTACCTGTGAGTGCTGTGACAGAAGACGTAAGTGTGAAGCAAATTTATTTTCAAGAATCCCACGCAAACTCTCTCCGTTAAAAAAAAAGGCATGTGCTGAAGAGGTTACAAGTTTCCAAAGAACACACCAACTGGAAAAAGGAAAAATGCAGGAACAATTTGTGGACTGATGAAAGTAAAAATGTTCTTTTTGGCTCAAAGGTCCACAGACGGTGTGTGAGACGACCCCCAAACTCTGAATCCAAACTTCAGTACAAATTGAAGACCGTAAAGCATGGTGGTGCAAGTATCATGGTCTGGGTATGTTTCTCCTACTGTGGTGTTGGGCCCATTTATCGCATACCAGGGATCATGGATCAGTTTGTGTATGTCAAGATACTTGAAGGTTATGTTGCCTTATGGTGAAAAGGACATGCCCTTGAAGTGGGTGTTACAACAAGATAATGACCCCAAACACACCAGTAGACAAGCAAATTCTTGGTTCCAAACCAATAAAATTCTTGTTATGGTGTGGCGAGCCCAATCCCCAGATCTCAATCCAATCAAGAACTTGTGGGGTGATATCAAAAATGCTGTTTGTGAAGCAAAACCAAAAAATGTAAATCAGTTGTGTAATGTTAAGCAATCATTGTGTAAAATAACAACAGGACAGTACCACAAATTAGTTGACTATGCCACACAAATGTGAAGCAGTTATAGAAACTGTGGTCGTGCAACTAAATATTAGTTATCGATAAAGACTACTTTTTTGGAAATACAAAATGGTTTTGAGTTTGTACAGTGAACACCAGACAGTTTTTTTTTTTTTTTAACAAACCCCTTTAAACTATTTGCCCAATTGCACAGCCTTCGAAGCGTGCCTATTATGAATACTGGTTCTTGTTTTCCGAGAATTTACTGCACCTGCTGGTGACTAGTTTGGCAATAAAAAATATACTAAAATCTGAGAGACTCTGGTTGGTCACATTACAACGCTATTATTTTGAACAGCATTGTAGTTCCTGAGAAAATGCTTGCAATTTAGACGATGAGAATGTAACAGTAACTTGCAGTCAGGAGAGGCAAGTGAGGCTGTGCATCACCTGTCACTGTGGTAATATAAATTAAAAACACTAGGAGGACTCAAATTACATTCAATTATTGTATTAAATCATGGATTTTTTTACAGACGAAAATCATACATTTTAGTCAAATATCTGACACGTGTCAAAATAATTTTATCCTTTGAGACTCTTTGTGATTAAGGGCTATACAAATAAACATGACTTGACCATTTTTCTTCCTAGCCTTTTAGGAGGTAGCAGCAAGTTTGCAGAAGATTATGTAAGCTCCCTGTTGGTGAGGATCATGCATGTAAAATAAATAAATGCAAATTACTTGACTTATTTTGGAAAAATGCATGTTTATATGATAGCTCATAAATTTTTGTTTCTTCTTGTTCTGTAATTCAGTATTATCTTTAATGACTGTAGGGTTTTGTTTAACCTCTAAGAGGTGCTAAATTATAAACAATGTCAATTTAAAAGTAAAGACAACTCAACATCTCTTCTTTAGTCCTGTATTGACGTCTGGTCTGGTTGAACATTCCAATAAAGTCTCCACATCAGGTTTCAAAGTAGTTTGGAGTTTTAATTCCATTTGAATTACACATAAACTAACAATTAAAAAATGTCTCACTGTGGACAAGGGTCATGGTAAAACAAAAAATGCAAAAACAGCGTCATATTTTTTCATAAATGGGCGAAAGGGTTTCTTGATGCAAGAGCCGCAACGTTCCACAGACGAGTTTTAGAGCTGAAGTGCGCAAAATTGCTGATAGACGGCGAGGATGTGGTGATCCAGTTCGGCGGTGAACAGCAGATTTTCCAATGTGCCCATGTACTGCTGGATAGTTTGGTGGTGCTGATGAAAAACAACAATGTTTATTTCAGGACAATGTTTATTTGTTTGCCACTGTATTTTTGTACAGTACCACAAAAAGTACTGCCCCCCAAGAACTTTTTGACAAATTGCCATATATCAGGCTTCAACCTTAAACATAAAAAAACTAAAATCGCCCTGTATTTGGCTCTGTCCGTTTTCCCATAAACTGCTACAATCTTCCCAGTCCATGCTGAAAGAAACAACCACCCCAGAGATGATACTTCCACTCACATGTTTGACAGTGCGGATCATGTTTTCAGGGTAATGTGCACTGTTAGTCTTACACCAAATGTTACACTATGCGTTATGGTATTCTTTCAGAAAGTGCTTTCTTCTTGTCACGCTTCCATAAAAAATTGTATTCAAAGTACAACTGATTGCCCCACCCCAGCTATGTATCCCTGCTGGTCATCGGTTGCTTTTTTTGATTAGTTGTCTCCTCTTTTGGGCTGAAAGTTTAGAGGGATGGCCAGGTCTTGTGAGGTTTGCAGTGGTTTTACGCTTTCTACAGTTTGAAATTATTGCTCGCACCGTTCTCTGGTAGATGTATAAAAGTTGCAAAATAATCTTGTATCCCATTCCTGCTTTGAACTTTTACACAACTTCTTTAGTCTTCAAATTGCTCTTTGTTGACCAGTATCTCCTTTCACAGACCTCTGAGCCCATCAAAGAGCAGGTGTATTTGAACTGAGGCTTAATGACATACGGCTGCACTCTGTCATTGTTAGTCATTCAAGTCGACATCAAAAGTCATCAGGGAACTTCTGGAGTCAGTTGACTAAGCTGAGAGAAAAGGGAGGGGGATATTTTTGAAACACCTTCTCTTCAGTTTATCCGTTGTAAATAAGATGTGTTTTAATTGTTGTTGATCTCTAGCAAATATTTTTAGTTCATAAGCTTTAGGCCTGAAATGTGGCAAGATGAGAAAAGGTTCTGGGGGGGGGGAATGGGGGGGGTAGTACTTTTGCTATGCACTGTATTTACGTGCTCATGCTTTACCATGAGGAAGATCTGCTGCAGCCTCTCCACGCAGTTTTTGTACCACGGGGTGCTAACCACCACGCTGCCCGTCTCGCAACGCACCAGATGCTCCGTCAAAAGCATGATGAAACGCTGTCAGGGTACGTGCAAAATTCCTGGTAAACATCCACTATCAAGTACTAATATGAATGAATGAGCTTCCTACCTGAAATATAACAAGGAAAAGGTTCTTCTGCTCGCTCTGGGCAGACTCTACTTTCTCCTGCAACCTCTCGATCTGCTCCTCCAGCTGAATCTCTTCGTCCTCGCTGTTCTTCTCCATGTCCTCTTCGTCTCCGCTGTCCCTGGGCTGTTGCAACACAAGCAAATATAAAATAAAGAAATTCAATGACAGAGCTGTCAAACAATATGTAGAGAACTTTGCAACTTTTTCAGTTGCCTCCTGCCCCCTTTTCTCATTCCGCCCACTAGATTGCAGAGGACAGGAAAAGGACAGAAATTTAGTAAAGGAATGTTTTAGGTCTTGTCTGTTTCAAAGTCAAAATGATGAACGGTGTCAAAATATTTGCCTTCAGAAAGGTTTTTAATGGTTACGTTTTAAGTGACCAGATCACAACCTCTGATCAGATCACTTTTATTTAAGAAAGCTGCCTCCAGTGCCAACCAGTCCATGAGGGAAAGGGGTCCTTGCCAACTTCTCCCAGTTCTGTGTGGATATCAAAGAGAACAGCTGCTTTTCGGTCCTAACGTTGGCCATACTTTTTAAATACCTCTCTTTTTTAATTACGTTTAATTTTTTCAGTCTGCATACCGTTTACGTAGAAAAAGGAAAACAAGGCCTGCCATTTTGTTTGCCTTGAGTTTTGTCTTGACACCAACCACTGATTTTGGAACCAGCGATTACATGGTACTTTTTGGGGGATTTGCTAATTTTGCTCAACCTCCTCAGGACTACTGCGAAAGACTTCTTGATTGGACAGCTAATCAGATTAAAACTTGATGTATTCTGGGGAATATTGATCTGGTTTGAATAATGAACATTTACCAAACGGTTACCCAAAAGTTTCCCTCAAGCAAGATTAAACAATTTGTGTTAAAAAATCGTTTAATGGTGATTGTGTGCAAGAGGACAGCACCAAGTTGGGAGCAGATGTGACATTAAAGGGATACTGTCATATTTGACCACTAGAAGTTCCTGTATTGTGTAGTACATACAAAAACAAGTGCTACTAAGCACAAGGAAGATTGCAAACTACAGGGACCAAACGGCACCGTTTTTCTTCTAGTTTTTTTGCTCAGTCTTTCAAAAGGTTTTAATAGCAAGACAGCTCCCTCTATGGGAACCTCAAGTCATGCAAAATAAAAAATTCGACCAAAGATTATTTTTTAAAAAGTGCAAATTTTTATGATAGTTAGTGAATTTTACTTATTCAAATTTTAAATGAAATGTTTTTTCTAACCACTAGGAGGTGCTAAATACAAAATGTCCCTTTAACACCTGGGCGACGTAGATTCTTTCCCCTACATACAGAATTACTCTCATCTCATTTTGTGGTATTTCATCGCACAGAAGACGTACCCTCTTATTCTGTTGTTTCTCTAACTTGTCCTTGGCCTCCTCCAGCTCCTTCTGGATCTTCTGGACATGTTTGTTCATCTTTCGAATGGTCGAGTGAAGAATTTCCCAAATGAAAAGTCTAGAATTAAAGTGAAAATCTAAATTGATTCAGCAGTACAATTTTAAACAAAATGTCATGAAAATTGAATGGACAAAGAAATTGAAGCTAACAAAACTAAAACACAAAAAGGCTTTCCATAAAATGCTATTCACTTATTTAATGCTACAGACATAGGAAAGGTATCAACTAATTTTGGGTCCCAACCGTTGTATATTTAACTATTTGCCATTTGGTTGGAAAACTTCTCAGCCCACAAGGGCCAAGACTTCATTCACTCAGGAAAATGGACGAGAATTTGTGTCAAACCAGAAAAGACATTCAGTTTTTTATTAATTTATTCTTTTTTATTTATTTTAATTTTATGCATTTATGTATGTATGTATTGTTTTAAATTAAGATCTTTTATATTTTTAGTCACATTTTTTACATAATATTGCTTTTTACATGCTTGACATTATTGAATTCATTGTAAATAAATAGTCAAGTCATCTTTATTTGTATAGCCCTTAATCACAAAGAGTGTCAAAGGGCTGCACAGACCACGCATTATTGCAAACCACGGACTATTATTACACCATCCCCTGATCTAAAACCAACATGAGGGCAAGGGAAAACTCAAAAACCTCAACATGAGGAAAATGGAGAAACCTTGAGAATAGACCGCTCATGAGGTCATCCCCCTACCAGGATGACCAGGCTGGAATGGATGTTGCAATAACAAATAATACACAGATATTGTCAACATAAAATATAGGTTATTCATATGCTATAGCCTAGAAGTGTGTTTTAATCTTGGATTTTAACATTTCCACTGAGGTTGCAGATCAAATCTCAGGGGGAAGAGCATTCCACAGCACTGGGGCCCGAATGGGGAACGCTCTTGAACCAGTGGATTTCTTCTTGGCTCTTGGGATCACTATAAATACTTGTTAAATACTTTATAACACGTTTCCTACAGCTTAAAGCAAGTTAAAATCAAGACGTTTAGTGACTTTTTTAATGCCTTTTGAAATAGAAATTAAAACAAAATCGACAATAAGAATAAACACAACTGAAACAAACATAATAAAATAACATGACATGAATTAAAAGGAAATTTTAAACAAATGTTTATTTTATTTTGTTATGTCACATTTTGGCTCAGTTGAGAACTTTCCATGTCAAAAACATAGCACTTTTCAAGGTTTTAGACATCAACAATAATAAATTAAAAGTGATATTTACGGTACTTCATGTATCCTTTGTTGAAACTAAATAACTACTAATTTTAAACAACTCTTTTGCTACATTCATGAAACATTTTATCATGATGCATGAAAAATGACTTTTTGATCCAGTGTAAAACCTTTTTAAAAAACAAAACACTGCAATATTTAGGACCAATTTTGTGTGTAGCATCAAAAAAAACACATGCTTGGAAAAAAAAAACCTTTGTACTTCCTGGATGTGGACGATTGATAAACATGACTAGATATGTGTTTACATTTTTAAAATGTCTAAAAAAATGGATTTGGGACTATAATACCAATTAATGCCTTATTTTCAAACTAACAAATTCAATGCCTTTTAAGACTTCATGGATCCTCTGGAAACCAGAGTCATAATTGAAATCAACAAATTCTGCATTTAGTTTTAAATGAACAACCTTTTTTCCATAATTTATTGGAGAAAGGGAAAATATTAGGTTATGCATATTCGAGGTCAGATTACTTGTAGAAAGTATCACGTGTGGAACTGGATGTGGAAGTAGGAACATACCTGGTGAACTCGTGAGCCATGTCCTGAGAGAAAAGCCAGTTGGCCACAGCAGCGCAGTCCACAATCTGCGTACGGATCATTTTGTCCACCAGCACGGCAATCATCTAAAGGTTTTACACGTTGTGAGCTGGGTATGTCACAAGTGACAACATTTATTGGGTGGCGTCGCACCTGCGGGTGGTTCTTCCAAGACTGGTAGACGACTTTGAGAATGTGCAGTTTGCCCTCGTCACTCTCAGTCAAAGTCTTCAATATCTCATGGAACCTAGAGAAGGGATAAACATGAGTGGGGAGACTGTTTTTCGCAATACACATTTTTGGAACTAACCACATACACCTCACTGAATTTTCAGCAAGTTCTTTCAAGCCAATAAAGACAGAAATTGTATTTTTATTTTTTTCTGAAAAAAGAGAAAAACAGAAAAAAAATCTTCCAAAAGATCATTTTTACAACGACCTTTGACCTAAAGTGAGTTGAGCCTTTTGAAGCTGGCTTTTCCACGGGGGTGAGTTACTTCATGACGCGGAAGCTTATTCTTCATTTTGTACACAGAACAGCCGACGGAGAACGCTGACAAAACAGGTGCTCTGCCAATCTTTTTCCAAGATGACATTTTCGCAAAAGTAGTTGTGTGTCCCTTGGCAAATGTTTACATGCCAAAACTAAAGAGCTTACTATCTAAAGTTCAGCAGTTAGAATACAAAAACATGTACTTCGTGTGTGACATTAAATCTGTACATCCCAGAAGTTGATTGGCTGTGAATTTACTACGGTTATGCTTTTACTATGGCGGATATGTAAGTGTGACTAATTGCATCAGGCAACTTTTATTTAATTTTTGTCATTTATTTTGGTGATGCTTTTGGTCAAAGGTTACACATTTTGGTTTAAGCCCTAAATGATTTTTTTGGTGCCGGTCAGCAGCGGATTAAAAATGAAACGGATTTTTAAACTTGTCATGCTTTTCTTGCTTGAATCTCTTATGTTTAATAGTAGTTCCTATCGTCAATTGGTTACAGCCCTGTGAGGGTAGGGATTTGTGTGCCTTCTTTGTAATAAAGTATCTATCTATCTATCTGAGAATTCAAGCCTTGTTTGTACGGTTAAAATATTTTGCTTCTCCCTTTAGCATCACTGCAAGTCATGGAACAAATAGTGACAGTACAAAATATACAGATTTGTGTGTCTGACTCAGGAAGTCTTTACAACACACACGAGATTCTGAATTTAATTCAGAAAAAGGCAATGTGGGTGGTAGTTCAGCCAATACTGTATCAGCTTTTTTATGATGACATGATGGAAACCAATAGAAAATTAACATTTTATATGACATTGACCAAAACCAGGCTGGCATCTTAGAGCTGTTAAAACACAGCAACGTTTGAATTTCTCACCTTTAGAGGAATGCAAAATTATAATTTGTTGTTAATGTCATATGGTGGGGAAAATGGTCTAATGAGGGTCTGAAAAACATTTTATTCGACAACGTAAATTGAAACTGTCCTTTGGTGGGAATGCCAAATCCCAGGGTCTTATGTACTGATAAAATGTAAAGGGTGATTTGTTTAATTCATTGACATTTATTGAAACATACCCGAGGGAATCCTCGAAATTCTGTATTCCTAAGTAGAGCTTACGGTTTTCAAGTACAGAGAATTGGAAGCATTTCGGTTTGAATCCAAACGGTAGCCATATCATATCATTATCTTTAAAGTTGGTAGGTCAACTTACTTGCCAAGGGCACTGAATGAGTGGCTGAAGGATTTGGCGGCCAGATGAAGAAGTGTCTGCAGAAAGACGTCCACCTTCAGAGGGTTGAAGGTTTCACCTTCGTCTGCCAGGAGAGAATCAAGCATAATCCTCAAATCTTATTTATGATCGTGTACAAGCAGTTGACATCAATCACTACTGTTTGAAGAATGTAGAGTAGCTGATGCCAACCGTCGTCGTCGTCCTGATTGGGGTTGGGCACGTCTTTTAGGATGGTGAGGATCTCCTCGTTAGATGCTCGGTTCTTGATGGCGTTGCAGACGGTGACTGAAACTGGGTAACCTGGCAACAAAGCTGGGGAAAAAAGCTCATGTGAATGAATTCAAGTGTGCTGCGTCTAAAATTTTCTCAAGTTTGGCTTACAGGCGTTTTCGGTGTTGTATTTATAAACATAAATTGGCTCAGCCGGGATGAGGGCGGCAAATGTGGGAGGGACAATTTCAATTATCCTTTGATGGTAGGACAACCTGTGAAACACACATTTGATCATAGATAAATCAAATTTTATATGTGTATACTACAAAGTAGGGCTGCACAATTTAGAAAAACAAAACAAAACCTATTTGCGATTTTTCAGACCTGTATAATTTCGATGCGATTTTTTTAAAGTAAATTTTCTGTGGTAATTTTATTTTGTCAATACTCAACCACATTGACATGCTAAACCTAGAGAAAACAGCACCATCTTCTGGCGAGCTTTGTTAGGGTTGCTTTCTGTTGACCATTTTTTACTTTTCAATTCTTTAATCGATAGAAGTACCTACCCACCTATGAAATGCACTAGATAGCACTTCAAGCTTATTACAATTTTGGTCTAGACTATTTTCAAAATCAACCATCACAAAATAACATTCCCATTATTTATTTTGACATGTCTTCATAACCACACAAAGTCAACCCCTAACATAAATAACATTTGAAAAAAGGAAATAATGAACTTAAAAAAAAAGAACATTTGCACAGTATAAAAGATAAAATGTACGCACTTAAAATAACCCACACCAAACAAAGTAAACAACAACAAAAATAAATTGTGCATACTATGAAAAGGTAAACAGTGCACACTAAAAATATTCCACATACTTAAGGCTGTAAACATGACAATTTACCATGTGCTACTGCAGCATGTTTGTCAGTGCAAGAAATATATTCAAGTATCAATTCAAACCCACCATTCCTGCTAACTTTTTAACACTACTGCGATAACTATTTATTACTCTTATTATAACATTTTACTCATTAAGCTTCATAAATAAAAAGTGTTACCTCTAATAAATAATGCAGTTTTGGGGTTGGACATTATTAAACATTTTTATTTAGAGTCAGAGCATCGGTTATTTTTTTGTGTCTTTGGGAACTTTTTTCATTCGACGTGAAGGGCGCAAATGCCACTTTGATGGAGGTTTGTTTACCTCACAGTCCACTTGTAGATGCACCTTCTTTGTCTTTTACTTGTAATCCTTTTTGACATGCCATGTATTGTAATTTGTGATGATTTTCAAGGTGCTGGTACAAATGACTTGTGTTTCCCCTGGACCTAACGACAACGTGAAAGTCAATTCTGCAATGCGCGTTTTGCTTCGTCAAAACCAATATAGGTCCAAACAAGCGTCATTTCCTTCTCGTTTGTTGACTCTGGGACCATGTTTACGGATTCCGCCATGACGACTCAATGAGCTCACACGGTGGGTGTGGCATAGTGTGGTGCTTGCAAACTTTGAAACGCGTTTATTGGCTTGTGCTATTATTAAAACTTGCCTCAGTTTGCTAGGCGCTTCAAAACTAAAAAAGTAACAATTGCGGTTGGCCCAAACACCATCACCTACTACAAAACCTTGAAAAAAAAAACGCAGTGCTTTGCGGTTTCACAACCGCACTGCGTCACATAGCGATGTCGATTCGATTTTGGTTAATCGTGCAGCCCTACTGCAAAGCAAAGTGGGCGAGTGGATAACTGCCGGAGACTATGTTATTACGGGAAAAATAGTTCCATACCTCATACACTTTTCCAGAACCTCTTTGACGAATTTGGGTTTGGGTTTCTCAGGATCCAGTGTCAAACAGTCAGCCCTTTATATATAAATATATAAAAAAGTACAAGGATTGTCTGAAGACTGTTGACATGCAATATCCACAATTTAATTTTGGAGCATCACTAACCAGTCATCCCAGCTCCACCGGAACTGGAAGTTACTCAAATGGTGGGAGAACCAATTGATGAGCCTGTAACCAGAAATCTAATCAGCATTATGAATACAAAAATAAGTGTGTAGCTTTGGGAGGCCAATACCTGTCGATGCAAGTTGTGTTCATAGTGTCCAACCTCATGTAGAGCATTTCTGTGGCTTGGGCCAACTAAGGCACTCAGTTAAGGAAATCCATTGAGTATTTCAAGTTTTCATCCTTTGCACCACTAATTTTTAGAATATTTTTGTTAAATTCGTTTTGGCTTGTTGGCTCCAATACTAACTCTGTGTGACTTCAAACCAGACGTGAAAGCTTCCTTTTCCAGCCATAAACTTTGACACAACCTTGAACAAGTGGTTCTTGGACAAGGATTAAACAAATGAATGGATTAGCAGAAAAACTAACACATGTAAAGGATGGACAGACCAATGTATAAATGCATTGAATGAACATAATTGTTTAACTCTGAACCAATACCAATACAGGCTTCAATATTTTCCAATAATGATATCAGATCTAAAAATATCAGCAGAAATTACACATGTTTTTTTCTTGTTTCTGTGTTTTTTTCCCTGAAAAACGGGGCACATCACAATTTAAAATTTGGTTAACATCAGAATTCTGGTTAACATTATGACTTCATATATGTTAACTTAAAGGGGGGAAAAGTTATTTGCAACTTTTCTTAAAAAAACAGTACAGTATTCAATTTTATATGGTAATAAATTTGACTATGATTTCATCAGAACGGGTAATTGTAGACTGCATGTATTTGTATAAAAAACATAATACAAATCAAATCCATGATTCGAAATTTATTAACGTATTCTCCAAAGAAAGAAACCAGAATGAGTTGCAACTTTCTTTCTTTGACAACATATGTTGTTTGATTGTCAATTTCAGTATAATGTATTATTTTTGTCATGACTCATAAGGCTACTTTTCATTCAGGTGCTGTTTTGATCACGTGGGTTGTGGAAGACATCCACATGCTGCTGGATAGACAACCAGGAGCTGAGAAATCTGATACTGATACTGGGCTGATAGCGTAAGGATATCGGATATCAATATCAGATTGGGACACCACTAATTCAGGACTGATGGACAGATCGTTATTTATGGGGTGCAAAATCATGACAAGATATAACCAAATCTGAGCACAAAAACAGATCAAAGTCACTGTGAGCTTATTTAGATATAGTGCAAAATCGGACCACTTAGTTTTGTAAGCGAGTTGTTAAAGATCATTAGATGGAAATTAAAAAGAATTCAAATCTGTCTGAAATACAGTTAAGGATACAACTTGAGGTAACGAGCCTGGCTGCAATTTGCAGAGTTCGATCAGCAGTGACGTGTACATGACATCAATGTGAGGCGGCGAGGGCAATTGAAAAAGTTCCCCAAAAATGACCTAAAAAAATAAAAAATAAAAAAGAATTTAGCCGAGGAGGGTTTTTTTTATTTATCATTTTGAGTATCTTGGCAAAGAAATAAGCATACCTCTACAATGTGATAGTTTAGTGGGATCTTATTTTTGCCCGGATAGCTCAGCAACTGGGCGGCGCTTCAATACCAGCAAAACAGTATTAACAATCATGTATCAAGTGTGTGGATAAAAGAGTTATGCATTGGTGTTTACCAAGTTCTCCGCTCTCTCCAATGAGTCTTCATGATGCAGTGAAGGTTCTCTTCAATGACAAACCTCTCCACAGAATGACTGCCGGGCATGACTGGACCCTAATTGTAACCATTCAAGTGTATACAGATGGTTCATCCAGCATATTTTCTGCAGTTCCGTGCGGAAACGGCTTACCTCGGGCGCATCGGTGTAGTCAAACATGCGGAAGATGACACGAGGTATTGGGTACTGGGCATTGGGCATATGTCCCGGTGGAGTAAAAGGGGGTAAGTTGTGTTGCAGAGCCTCGCAAAGCACACTGTCGAAAGCTATGTACGGACGTAGAATGTGACGCTCTTGCCAGCGGTCCTTTTTTAACTTCTGGATTTGTGCCCAAAGGCAATCCAGGTACTAGCAGGATAGAAATTGCATTTAGTATGAAAACTGTTTATTTTTCTGGGAGGGAGGGAAAGAATCTCAATTATAGTTTACCTCCTCTTGAGGATGGGGCTTGTCTGCAGTCCACACTTGAAGCATTGGGAGATGAGTCTTCACTCGCCTCCTGAAATGAACAATAAAGTGCACAGTTGGCCAGTTAATATTGTTTAAAAGGGAAGGTAAACCGATGAGTACTGAAGAACATACAGACAAGTTCAAAATAAAAACAATAATTTTATATAAACAGCCACCCAAAGGTATTGCTATTTTAAGTAATCTTACAATAATACTGCTGAACATTTTTCAGTTAGAAAAAAGGTTTAATCTTGGTGAATGAGTAAAAGTCACAAAAACTTGTTAGAAAGAGAAATTATGATCTTACGTTTAATATGAAACTTCATATCACCTCAAATATTGATTATTCATTTTTTCTTTCTTTATTTTAAAAAGATGATGTGATTCATTTTACTTACAATAGTTTGTTATAATAAGCTGATTAATGTAAAGTGTTTGGACTGTCATCCTTTTTTCTTCTTTTGTCTATTAAATTATTTATCAAAGTTGTTTATTTTGATGAACAGGGGGGTGTAAATCAATGCACAGAAAAGTGATTCTACCCAAAACTTTCCAAGCTTGGACAAACACTGTGGTTTGTTGGGCATTTAGTAAGGAAAAACAATCTGTTCCCAAACAAAATGATACTATGATACTGTATGTGGGATTTGTTTCCCAAAGAAGACCAGAGTAGTTTCTTAAGAATGAAATATTGGGAAAAAGTTGAGGCAATCTTAAAATAATGTGTATTTTCAGGAGAGATTAGTGTTTTTTTTTTTTTAAATTAATTTTGCCAAAAGACAGCAGTTCCCACTTGCGTTTTATATTTTTAAAAAAGGGTTATTTGAGAACAAAATCTAGAAAATAACAGTTTACATTGAGACTATGAATACTCTTTTAGGCATGAATTCCTATTTTCCAAAAAGATAAAGTAGTACCTTTGTTAAAATCACACTTACAGAAAGAGTCTATTACAGGTGTCTAAATTAGTTTAATTCAAGTCTTACTTGAGGTACCCCTCTATCTGGCTGAGAAGTCGGTCCATTTCCACATCTTTCTTCTCGTAAAGCTCCTTGCCTACCCACGGCAGGCAGGACAGCACCACGTACACAAACCAATCAGACCGAACCTTTTCACAAACGGAGATATGTTCATTACCCATATCAACTCCCAACATAAGCTGAAATATATGTTATAGAATACCTGTGGTACATCTTCCTCTTGCATAACGCTGATAAAGTTCTCAAACATGGCCACCATGGATGGAGCAGCGATCACGTGACAGTTCACCAAGTCGGACAAGAAGCGCACCTAAACAAGGCACATTGATAAGAAAAAAACGGCACGGATATTCTCGCGTGTCACGTGGCGCTTTTCACCAAGTAAACGGCCTCATTATATAGGTTGTTCTTCAGAGTCTCCTTCAGTTGCCGGATCATGGCCTCCACAAACTCGCCACCAAAATTGTAGTTCCTAGCATTGAGGAGGCCGACTAGCGTGGTATAGACAGTCAGCTTTTCTGGAAGAAGGCGAGCCCTGCAGATGCAAGACAGCTGATGATAGTATCTAAAGTAATTATTAACTTGCTGTAAGTGTGTGCATATGTGAGTCAATTGAACTTACACTGAACATAAAATGCGAAGGATTTTGTTCTTGTAATTTGGAAGGTCAGCTTCCAAAACGCCAGCAAGACCCTCCAGGTTGCTTTCCAACGATGACTTGCTCTGACAAATCACATTTATCACAAAGATTTAGTGTTTACCACTTAGTCCACTAAACCTTATTTAAGTTGTACTCAACACTTTTCTCTTATCGCAGTTAGTTTTTGAAATGCAACTTCTGTGCACAACAAAAAAAAAATCAATAGCACAAGTCTGTGTTGGAGGCTACTGTATATGACCTTAGTTAGTATTAGGAACCTTAGCCCCAAATAGTTACCTTTTCTCCCACATTGCAAATCAAAGACTCTAGGCTGTCTTCTATCTCAGTGGGCTCGGAGGTTCTTCTCCTCTTGTGATCCTGGCCTCCTGGTAGTTTCACATAGGAAAAGCAACATTAAAAAACAAAACAAAAAAACATTGTACCGATCTTCTGGTTTAGGTTGGCAGGTTTTGAAAACAACTATCTACATGACTGTCACAGAAAATTGTAATTCTGTGATGAAGTTGTTAATACTTTGTACTGCAATTAAACAAAAATGCACAAATTCAACAGAAAACATAAACTGGATTAAATATCAATCAATCAGTTGCAATATTACTATTTTGATGTTTAGATATTGCTGACAAGTTGAATAGCCTACTTGTTTACTTTTTCTTGATATTCTAATATTTTAAGATAGGATATTTGAGTGTATGCCATAATAAGTAATATTGTAGCAATAAAAGACTTTTAATATTTCAGTTGAGTGAAAATGAATCTCGATTGTATAGCATTTGTGTTTAAAATACATTGCAGAAGATAAGGACATTTTTCGCAATATTCAGATTTTTAGAGACAGCCCGGTATACTGAATTGAAGAATGGACGTAACGACATGCTACCATATAATGACTTGAAGAGAAAATCAGTGCATTACTTCATTTGTTTCACTGCCATGTGCATAATACCCTTACTGGAAAAATCAACCGTAGTGATGATTTATTTGCAATCGGAGTATCAGCAAACTCCTGTTAGCAGGTCCTTATGCAATATAAGAACAAATATTATTTTTACTGGTGCTTATGCGATTATATGGACCAATAACCGGTTTCGTTTTCGGCTTGCAACTGACTCAAGGGCTAAAAACATTGATCGCAAACACAAGTGGGCCAGCATTCTGGCGACGTGTGTAGAGCTGTGGCCTAGAACAAGACGTAAAAGGACCTTTTTATTATTATTCTATTGTCATAAAAATGGAATAGGCACACATGGTTAGCGGGAAGAAGAGTTACAATAAATCCAAGTGGCTACTTGCTAATAGCTTCTAATCATTTACCCCGAACGAGTCAAACTTACCGTCGTAGGAGTCGCTATGTCGTCTCCTAGACATGATTTAATCCGTTGTTATAATTATTGAATGTGGTGAAATTCAAATTTGTTGTAGAGTTCAACTTGAAAATGCGCCGTTTACGAGGAAGCGCAGCGATAATAGCCTAGCTTAATTTAATTTTGCCAGCCCATTCAAATGATACACACTTCCGGTATCGAGAACGTGGAACGGCTTTTTTGTCTGCCTCGTTGCCCACAGAAACCCGAATTTAGTGGCAGGGACTTGTAAAAGAATACTCAGTTTGTGTTCGGCATCAAAAAAAATTAAAATATGTTTGTGACATTTTTAATGTTCGTAAAATAGCGCTTAAGAAGAAAATACAAATCGCGCGTAGAAGGCTTATTTCAGTGATACACGAGTGTAACTTTCACAGTGCAACTGCTTATTCTTTCCGATCTAGGCCATATGTTGTCAGTAAGCTACGAAAAATATAAAAAATGTAAATACTTTTGTAACCATTGACTATTTGAGTTTATTTATTCACTACTTAATTTTAATTTTCAAGTTATGATTCATCTTATTTAATAAAAAAACATCACGTGTAGCTTTAGTTAGTCAATATAGTACGGAATATACTTAATATATTTTAAAATCATTGGTCTTTTTAAATTATGTGTACATTATTGTAGATAAAATGTAAATTAAAAAAAATAATTCGACTCATCAAGTGAGACTACTGTACAGGGATTGCAGTGCAACCATCCATTCACTCCGCCCCTTCCTCGATGCAGTTTCCCTCGAGCGAAAACAAATGACAGTACAATATCTGCTTTAAAAAAAATAAACATGAATTTGGTTTGTTCAGAGTTTCTGGACTGCGAGCTAGGTAACTCGTGTTCTCCGATAAACGGAATAAAAGAGGAAAAACAGCTGTCTGCGTCTCTCAGAAGGTTCTACAGTCTTAACAAGAGGAAGGTAAGAAGAGAAACTCACAGAAAATCCAGCTAAGACTGGTCATTTGTAAATCAAATTATTCTGTCTTGATCATTCACAACGAATGTTATTTTCACTTAGCACCAGTACTGTTGAATTAACACCTTAGATTACAGAAGGGTTTTTAAGGGACAGTGTGTATTCAGGGTTGGGTAGGGTTACTTTAACTGGATTACTTTCAATTACTTTTGGATTACTCCAATACTAAATTTGCTAATGAAAGACAAAATAAACTAAATATGAATACAATTACTAAATTTTGTGCAGGCTTGGGGAGTAACAGAATACATGGAACGGCAAAAAATGATGTTAGCAAGCTGTTTGGATTTATTTTCATTTTGTTTCTGTCGCATTTTATGTTAGTTTTGCTGGAGATCAAAGCCAGGAGAGGAGGCTTACCACGTGTTGTGAGTCATAATTTTATTCATGTTTAGTTTCCTTTGTCTGCCATTAGCATATTTGGTATTGGAGTAATCCAAAAGTAATTGAAAGTAATCCAGTTAAAGTAACCCTACCCATCCCTGTGTGTATTATACTGCGCCCATTAGTCGTCGAAACAACAACCTGCATTCATTGAAAAACAACAAAAATACTTTGGTTTGAAAAAACAAATTACAAAAGAATTACAACCATATATGCACACACTCATAGGTTGGGAGATCTGGATTTACTTTACCCAACATGAGCCTGTACCTGCCAGCCTCAGCCAATTCCTCCCCTTATTAAAGATTGCCATTCTCCTTATTAAAAATAAACTATACAAACACAACACAGTATCAGTTTACTCACAGCAAGACACACTATTTAGAGTAAACACAAATGTAATGCAAACAAGTTCATTTAATTTACCAAATAAATAACACCAACAATTATTTCAGCATTTGTCTTAGTTCTTTCCACACTGATACTAAGGCAATCCGGATTAGAGACAAAATGTGCAAGACTAGATCAGTTTAACAAAAAACGGTATGAAATGTTCAAAACACGTACAAAATTCAGGGAGAACGTATAAGTTGACGGGATTGTGAGGCTCACCTAAAGGGAGCTGACATAATTGTGCTACGGGTGTCCAAAACCTGGCGAAAGTCTGGGCAAAAAGAGACATTGTGCGTTTTGATGACTTTGAGTTTCCTTTTCATTTTTAGCACCTATTTTCATTTGCACTACACAATACAGAGACATCTAGTGGTCAAAGGATACACACTGTACAAGGGAAGATTCCGCAAGTGTTTGATTTTCTATTTTCAGTGTAACACACACCACCTGACTCTGAAACTGAAATATCCTTTTAAACGCGGGCTTTACTCAGTTCCCAACATATTCATCTATCAAATAAGGAATGTATCACTTTAATTCCCTTGGCAATTTAATTCCCTGTAATCAATTAACCCATTGCCACTAGCCATCAACACCAATTTGTATTTTTCAACTACTGTATTTTCGGCACTATAAGGCACACCGTGTTATAAGGCGCACCTTCAACGAATGATATATTTTTAAACTTTTTCCATACATAAGGCGCACCCCATTATAAAGCGCTATAAGTGCATGCTGTTATAAGATCAGGTAATTGTGCAATTTTGTAATTGTAATCCTGTGCAGTCCTTCGAGACATTTTTGTGATTAAGGGCGTCATAAATAAATGTGACTTAACTTGACCTGGCTACAGTAGAGGATGTAGTTACGTTATGCAACCGTTAGATGGTGCCGCGCTAAAGGGAATGTCAACAAAACAGTCAGATAGGTCAGTCAAACTTTATTAATAGATAACAAGCAAGCTTTCCACAACTCCATTCACTCCCAAAATGAATAAACAGCCGTTTTATTATTTTCTCTGAGGTAAAGCATTTTCGTGACACATCTTAACATAACATTTTACTTTTCCTCCATTTAGTCAACATGCAAAAAAACGTCTGATACTGTTATGGTAAATTAAACGTTAGCGCAATCGCAATATAGTGACACTCGTAATGTGCAAAAACAACAAGTGCAAAACAATAACAGTAAAGCAATAACATAATAACTGTAAAATGTAAAACGTAATGGGTTTTACATAATTCACCCATGGAACCATTGTTCAGTTAGCGAGTTCCTAGGGGGTCTCTTAATTCTGCCGGCTCGAGCCACTCTCGTGTTTTTTTTTTTTTTGTAAGTTTCGATTGCAAGTTTAAATGTCATTAAAGGAGCTTTCGTTGGCACCTTTGTTTGACACTCCGCCTATGACTCCCGTCTCTGCCCGCTACAACGTAAACACACACCAAGTAGGACCACCTCTGAATTCTTTAATGTTAAGTTCCCGTGCCAGCCCTGTTGCCTTCCTTCGAATAGTTATTGTACTGACACTTCTACTTGCTGCTCTTTGTTCAACAACCCACTGTTGAAGTGTGTCCTCTAACTGTGGACATCTCGCTTTATTGCCACGGAAACTTTTTTTAGTCTTCCTTACTTGGCCATCGATTCATTAATGTTGAATTCTCTCACTGCTGCTCTATTCCCGTGTTCTACTGCGTGACTGATCGCCTTGAGTTTAAACTCTGCGTTGTAAGCGTGTCTCTTAATAGGAGCCATTTCAGGGTCTTTATACAAACGCACAAATAAAAGAGAATCGTTGTTTGATATTTCCCAGTATGCACAGCGCACTTCTTCTTCTACGCAAAAAATGGAGTCGGTGGCTGCTTACCGTAAGTTGGGAGACCTTGTAATTTAATATTGATCCATATATAAAGCGCACCGGATTATAAGGCGCATAGTCAGCTTTTTTAAAAAAAATCAGATTTTGTGTGCGCCTTATAATGCGGAAAATACGGAAACTGGAATGTTCCACCTTACTCAGGATACATTTCACAGACCTAAGTATACATTTTAATCATCAAACAGTGTTTGATGTTTGTTATGTTTCCCTTTTCAGTCGTTTTCAGTATTCGTGGCATCCAAACAGGAAGCAAATCCCGAGGGAAGAGGAAGTCTAACGTGGCGATGCTGTGGCAGCAGCTTCGCTGAGCATGCTGCCATTCACAAGCACGTTGCCAGGACGCATGCTGGGGAAATCCAACAACTGGCACGAGCCCAATATGAGCACATGCTAAGGCAACAACAAGACAAGGAAGAAAATGTTGCCAAATTTTATAATAAAAGTTTAGCGGTGGATGTCTCAATGTGGATACCAGATGTTAGTCACATCCCTGAGGAGAATTTTGAGAAGTACCCTCATTTTCAGTTTAGATGAAAATGTCACTCAGTGTGATTGCTAATTGCTATTTTTTATAATACAGAGGCCCTGGAGAGGTTCTGCTTTACTATCACTACTGCTGCTTGGAGGAGCCAGGGGTCATTTCTGCTTGGCAGCAAGAATTATGCCAGCGTCTATGTTTAACTGGCAAGGTATGAAGCCCTATTCAATTTATATTAATGATATATTCAAGTGTAAATACACTGCCCCTAAAAAATTTGGGGTCTTTTAGAAATTTCCCCATTTTTAAAGGATAGACCTGTTTTTTAATGAAGATAACATGAAACTAATCAGAACCACATACATTGTTAACATGGTAATTCACTGTTTTTGTATTGCAATATTTATATAGCTCTATAGAAGCCCTTATCCAGCAACCGGCAATCCAGTGTTCTAATAGTACATTTTGCTTGCTGTTTGCATTAGAGGCTGATTGATGATTCAAAAAAACCTTGTGCAATGATGTTAGCACAGCTTAAAACAATTGTGTTGGTTAGAGAAGCTATAGAACTGACGTCTCTTTTAGCTATGTTGTTGGGTATATAGCATCATAATGGTGGGTGTGATTAAACTTTCAGAATGGCCAGGAAAATAGAACTTTCGTGTAAATCTGGACATTCTATTCTTGTTCTAAAAATGAAGGCTATTTCATGTGAGAAATTGCCAAGAAACTAATCAAATCAAATTTATTTGTAAAGTACTTTTCTGGCAAAAAAAGCCACTCAAAGTGCTGTATAAAAATAGCATACAACATCCCCGTGGAGAAGCATATACAGATTAAAAATTAATAGACTTAAAAATAAACCTTGGGGAACCCCACATGTAATTTCATGGGTTCTAGAGGAACGTGCATCCATACCTACAAAGAAATGTCGGTCTGTGAGATAGGCAAAAAAAATAGTTAAAAACAGTACCAGCGATGCCCACCAGGTTTTTAAATATGTTTACTAAAATGTGGTGATCTACAAGGTCAAAGGCAGCACTGAGATCCAGTAGCACCAGAACTGTGTTTGTTAAAATTAATAAACAAAAGACCTCCCAAAATGGTCTGTAATACTTCTTTCAATTAATTGCACTAACAGAGTAAAAAGAGAGGTAGTCTGGCTGCATAACCAAGCAATAGGATAAGTACATTAGAGTCTATAGATAGAGAAATAGACATGTTACAGGTCCTCACCCAGCAGCTTGCTTTAATAGTCCCCAAAAAACACTAGTGTCAACATCTACAGTGAAGAGGAGACTCCGAGTTGCTAGCCTTAAAGGCAGAGTAGCAAATAAAAATCCATATCTGAGACTCAGCTACAAGTGAAAGGAAATCAACATGGGCAAAAGAACACAGACATTGACAACACATTTGATAAATGAAAATGTGACTTTTTCATGGAAAACACCAAATTGTCTGGGTAACCCCAAACTTTTGAACGGTTGTTTATAATGGAAGTCTTTTTTTCCTTATTTAACTATACTGTACTAAATTTGTAACAAAACTAGTACTAGATAAATGAAATTTCCTTTCATTTTAATTTACCAAGTATTATCTTTCAGGTGAGGGTAGCCAGAGAGGGCATTAATGGAACAGTGGGCGGCGCCCGCATCGCCACTGAGCTTTACATGAAAGCAATGTGTTCACATCCTCTCTTTCACATGGTCAAAGAAGATTTTAAGGTAAGGTATTTATCTACCTTCCAAAAAAATCAAAAACAATCAAGCAAACATGGTTTATTGTGTCAATGTTTTAAATAGTTATTTACTTGTGACAATTTCCAAGGTCGGTAAAGGGGCTATCTTTGCTTTTTACGAAGGTACTGTAGTAGGAACTGCCACCCATGGCCAGACCGTGTATGGTTTAATATATCTTTTTCCTTATTATGGTTGCCTTGATATATGAATTTACTGCATTCCTAACCTTTTTATCTACTCCTATCATTTATTCACTGCTGATTGTGCGTGTGTCCCTGTGCGTGCATGTGTGTAATCAGAGAAGCAGTGGTGGTCCTGAGTGTTTTACAGATCTGAAGGTAGGGGTTTTTAAGGAAATTGTCCCCATGGGATTAGACCCCGATGTCCTCTCCTACCAACTGGCAGGTACTATTAATATATCTTGGTAACCTGAGACGTTTTGATTGTATAATGTTGGCCTGTCTTACATTTGAACTCATAAGCACCAATTCCAATCAAGGTGGGATGATTTTTAAATCGCATGTAAACAGACTTCAATAATTTGCAAGTTTCGTGCAATTTTGTTCAAACGGAACAGGAATTTTGTTGTTTTGTTTTTGTACATATAATATATGTTGCCTGAAATATTTTAAAGATGAAAGCTGAGACTACTACTACTAGGAGTCACCCAATAACACACACTGTTCCTTTAAGTGTAATTTCCCTCAACTTTAAGGTATTTTGTCGGTTTCTATATTCAAATTGATTTTAAAAATTCGTGCTAAAAGCCATTTTTATCCAATATGGCAGATAATAGATAGGGTTGCTCATTTTACTGATTATTGTCTTCTAAAATTATGAAAATGATACTCTAAACAAAACCCTTTGACAGTAAACATGTTTGCTTATTTTAAGTATGTTTCTTATTTTATTTGAAAAGCAAGTGCAAAATGCAGTCAAATCAAATTTGAAAATCCCGCTTCAGTTTGGCAAAATGTGGTCCACAGTAAATCTAATAATGTGTCGTTTGTTAGGATAAATTTCTACTTACATTTGAATCATAATGTGTTTGTGATGGAAAAACTCCGTCACTGCAAGACATACTACAGCATATGCGTAGTGCCTTGAAAGGGACTTTGTATATTTATTGTGGAAAAAAAGGTCTACTGATGTAAATTTATATAGCGCTTTTCAAGTCAATGATGACCTCCCAAAGCGCTTTACAATTTGCTTCACACTTTTCCCTTTTACACACTAACTAACCGACAGCAGCGTCAGCCATACAAGGGAACTACCTGCTATCGGGGGCATCAGGGATTCACTGTCTTGCCCAAGGACACTTTGACATATAACTCGGAGGAACCGGGAAGCAAACTTGCGATCTCTTGATCCTAAGACGAGCGCTCTACCTCCTGAGCTAATACCGTCCCAACTGGTTTAAGTGATAAGCAAAAACACATGAACTATCATATACACGTGTATTTTTTTTGATACTCATAGGTCGAGAATTTTGTATTTATTTTACATTACATGAGGCTCACCTCGAGGGAACTGAGATGATTGTCGACTAGCTTGCTTCTAAGCGTAATTCCAAAAACCTTGATAAAGGCTTGGCAAAAAGATGAGAAAATAGTGCAACTTGGCCACTTGGAGTCTCCGTATTTTGTAATCTTCCTTGTGGTCTGTAACACTCGATTTTGGTGTGCGACACACTACAGCGACAAATAGCGGTCAAATATTACAAAGTGTCCTTTTTTGAATGAAGTAACGCATGTCATAAGAGATTTGCGGTCCTGACCAGACCTTAAACAGCAAATAGTCTTACCGTCTTGAAATATAAATCAATAATATTAAACTGATATTCCAACTTGTGGAAAGCTTTTATGTCCTGAACTTGTGCTGCCACGCAGGAATTCACCTGGAGCCTGAAGAGTTTCACAAAGAGGTGAAAGACTTGTTGGCTAATGAGGGTTTGCACGAGGACACCATCCTGCTGGACTGCCGCAACTTTTACGAGAGTAAAATTGTATGCGGCAACCTCAATTTACCCTTTCTGCCATTTGTATGTCTTTTTTTTGAAAACACTCTTCCCGGAACAGGGTCAGTTCTCGCACTGTCTGGCCCCAGACATCCGCAAGTTCAGCTATTTCCCAGACTACGTGGACCAGAACCTGGAGCTCTTCCGAGACAAGAAGGTGCTCATGTATTGCACAGGGGGCATCCGATGTGAGCGAGGATCTGCTTACCTCCGATCTAAAGTGAGTTGATCTTATTTACAATTATGGAATATCATGAGTATGAGGTAAATCCAAGCAGGTTAGTTGGGCTTATCTATGATTTTTATTTATTTTTCCCCCTTAAAGTGAAAGATCATTTTAACTGGGTCATATGTTTATTGTCTCATCTCATCTCATCAGCCGTACCGCTTATCCTCATTAGGGTCGCGGGGGGGCTGGAGCCCATCCCAGCCATCTCCGGGCAGTGGGCAGGGGACACCCTGAATTGGTTGCCAGCCAATTGCAGGGATGTTTATTGTAGTTTGCTTTATTTATTTAGTTTATTAATAATTTCCAATATTAGAATATATATACCTATCCCATAGGTTAACAGTTGAGTGCTTGTTTTTAGTGGAGTAATAAAAATGGGTTCTGACACACTGTTGAAGTTATGCCTTGTTTCTTGTTAAAGTGACATTGTGTATTATTTAGCGCTTCCTAATGGTTAAAAAAACTTAATACATTTGAAAAAATATGTACACACATATACAGGGAGTGCAGAATTATTAGGCAAATGAGTATTTTGACCACATCATCCTCTTTATGCATGTTGTCTTACTCCAAGCTGTATAGGCTCGAAAGCCTACTACCAATTAAGCATATCAGGTGATGTGCATCTCTGTAATGAGAAGGGGTGTGGTCTAATGACATCAACACCCTATATCAGGTGTGCATAATTATTAGGCAACTTCCTTTCCTTTGGCAAAATGGGTCAGAAGAGGGACTTGACAGGCTCTGAAAAGTCAAAAATAGTGAGATATCTTGCAGAGGGATGCAGCACTCTTAAAATTGCCAAGCTTCTGAAGCGTGATCATCGAACAATCAAGTGTTACATTCAAAATAGTCAACAGGGTCGCAAGAAGCGTGTAGAAAAACCAAGGCGCAAAATAACTGCCCGTGAACTGAGAAAAGTCAAGCGTACAGCTGCCAAGATGCCACTTGCCACCAGTTTTGCCATATTTCAGAGCTGCAACATCACTGGAGTGCCCAAAAGCACAAGGTGTGCAATACTCAGAGACATGGCCAAGGTAAGAAAGGCTGAAAAACGACCACCACTGAACAAGACACACAAGCTGAAACGTCACGACTGGGCCAAGAAAAATCTCAAGACGGATTTTTTAAGGTTTTATGGACTGATGAAATGAGAGTGAGTCTTGATGGGCCAGATGGATGGGCCCGTGGCTGGATCGGTAAAGGGCAGAGAGCTCCAGTCCGCCTCAGACGCCAGCAAGGTGGAGGTGGGGTACTGGTATGGGCTGGTATCATCAAAGATGAGCTTGTGGGGCCTTTTCGGGTTGAGGATGGACTCAAGCTCAACTCCCAGTCCTACTGCCAGTTTCTGGAAGACACCTTCTTCAAGCAGTGGTACAGGAAGAAGTCCGCATCCTTCAAGAAAAACATGATTTTCATGCAGGACAACGCTCCATCACACGCATCCAAGTACTCCACAGCGTGGCTGGCAAGAAAGGGTCTAAAAGAAGAAAAACTAATGACATGGCCTCCTTGTTCACCTGATCTGAACCCCATAGAGAACCTGTGGTCCCTCATCAAATGTGAGATTTACAAGGAGGGAAAACAGTACACCTCTCTGAACAGTGTCTGGGAGGCTGTGGTTGCTGCTGCACGCAATGTTGAGCGTGAACAGATCAAAGCACTGACAGAATCCATGGATGGCAGGCTTTTGAGTGTCCTTGCAAAGAAAGGTGGCTATATTGGTCACTGATTTGTTTTTGTTTTGTTTTTGAATGTCAGAAATGTATATTTGTGAATGTTGAGCTGTTATATTGGTTTCCCTGATGAAAATAAATAATTGAAATGGGTATACATTTGTTTTTTGTTAAGTTGCCTAATAATTATGCACAGTAATAGTCACCTGCACACACAGATATCCTCCTAAAATAGCTAAAACTAAAAAAACCCACTCCAACTTCCAAAATATTTAGCTTTGATATTAATGAGACTTTTGGGTTCATTAAGAACATGGTTGTTGTTCAATAATAAAATTAATCCTCAAAAATACAACTTGCCTAATAATTCTGCACTCCCTGTATATATATATATATATATATATATATATATATATATATACACATAAACTATCATATGAATGTGCATAATTTTCATAAATACCTGTACGGTAAGAAATTAGTATTTCTTTTACATAACATGAGGTTTTAGAGCACAAGTTAGCCCCCTAAAATCACTCTTCTTCCCCCTTGTCCCCCTTCCCTGCTTCCTAATGTGTTGTGAGTCCCGAACAGTCCTGATGAAAGTAAGATAAAAGCAGATGGGCGCTGCCCCAATAAAGGCTTTTTGAACTCAGTTACTTTTAACTTTTTAAGGACACATCAATACACACAACATGTTTAACAAACTGTATTTCTGTTTATTTAGAATGTATGCAAAGAAGTTTACCAGCTGAAAGGTGGAATCCACAAATACTTGGAACGTTTCCCAGACGGCTTCTACCGTGGGAAGCTCTTTGTTTTTGACGAGCGCTACGCTATCTCCTTCAATGATGACGTCATCGCCGGTGAGCGGCGCCATGTTTCCCTCACCCGGCCCGACGTGTTTTGGTACTGCTCAACCCATATCTGTCTTTAGTTTGCAGGTATTGCGGACACCCTTGGGATTGCTACCAGTTGTGCACGACACACTTTTGCTGCCAGCTTGTGCTCTCCTGTCCCTCTTGCCGCTCTAAAGGACAAACCACCTGTTGTCCCGGTTGCCTCACCGGTGACACGCAGCGCAAAGAGGGGTGCGATTGCACCGACGGACGTCCCAGGATCCCTCAAGACGTCACTCGTAATGACGAGCAAGTTCACAAGGAACTCTAGGTAGAAAATAGCCCATCTGTTGTGCAATTTAAGGGAATTTTGAAAGTTTTTTTTGCTGAAGTGAGTCATAACGGCCGAGGACTTTCAGATCCAAACAACTAAGATGTGGTTTGTAGTTTCTGTGGAAAACACAAGGAAAAATGGCAAAACAATAACCCTCGTAAAACCCCTCAGGTTAAACCACAGCACAGACTGCGAACCATTTATGATGGGAAGGAGTTGCTGACACAAGAAGTGAGCACAGTGTGGTTCCTCTGATGCTGTGCTTGTTTTTCCAAAAAAACAAGGTTGTTAAATAAAGAACAAAACAAACGAAAAAAGAGGAAATTGTTGCTTTAGTTCAGAAGGAAATGTGTACAGTAAGATGAAAACGATCTCACTGGGCCCAAAAAGTGTTGATTACTGAGAACAAGACATCTATACGTGTTTATGCTGATTACAGTTTTCAGTTCCTGTGAAAGGGACTGTGTGTATTATTTAGCGACTCCTATTGGTTAAAAAAACTATTCATCCCCAAAAAATGATATTTCTAAAAATTCATTAACTATCATATAAACGTGCTTGTTTTAAATAGTCGTAGGTTGAGACATTTGTATTTTACCTAATGTGATCTTCACCTTCAGCAGGGGTCGGCAACAGGCAGTTCTATAGTCGCATGTTGCTCTTTGGCTTCCCTAGTTGCTCCCTGGTGCCTTTTCCAAAATATTTATTAATGGAAAATGTTTTGGGTTATTTTGGTCAAAAACATGACGCAAACATTTTTCACATTTTCCATACTCTAAGGTCAGTATGTATTGTTTTTTTTTTTGCAGTTTAAAACCTTTTTCTTTTTAATTTTTTTTAATTTTGGTCCAATATGGCTCTTTCAACATTTTGGATTGCCAATCCCTGAAATAGCTTGCACGATTGTCCGCTTTCTCGCTGCTACAGGAACCCCCAAAAACCTTGCGAAAGGCTAGGCAAAAATATTTAAAAATAAATCTTGCTGTTTAGTAACTCGGAGTCTCTGTAGTATGGATTCTTCCTTGTGCGTTTTAGCACTCATTTTTGATTGCACACACAATACGGCAACATTTACGGGTCAAATAATACACACTGTGCCTTTAAGTTATCTGAATTTTTTTTGTGCAACATCCCAACATTTACTGTTTGGAGTACTTTAATGTACAGAGTATGACAACTATTCTATCCACAGGTGAAACTCTAGAAAGCTACAAGCCTGTGTTATGTGTTGTACGAATTGAAATGGCATGTGGCCTCATTGGTTTTCACAAAGATTTTAGAAAATAAATTACATTGGGGTATTTTTACAATAAATTACTCAATTTGAAGGCAAAATGTATGTTTTGATTTGTGTTGTTTTTGTCTGACCTCCTGGTAGACTGAAAGGCTGGGGAAAAAAGCACCTTTGTGAGCTTCTGATTACTTTCATTCATGAATTTCCCTTCTGAATGTTCTACAAATCGAATCCAAATATATTTATATAGCACTTTTGGGTGTTTGGGCAATTGGGTGTGTTTTTTTTTTTTGCTATTTATTTCCCTTTTATTTTCTGTGTTATTGTATGTGTGTGTGTCTTGCTGTCGGTCACCCCTCTTGAGGGATATGACCAAGGTAGATAGATAGATAGATAGATAGATAGATAGATAAGAATGCAACTCAATGTGCTGTATGATAACATTTGATATATAATAAGAAACCTCACCACTCCCCAGCCAACATGACAGAACGTCAACCACTTAGACACGCACGCAAAATGGGTAAAGAAATCAAATAAAACATGAAGAGGGTAAGAACATGACTTGAGACTCACAAAACACTCCAATGCCCCCTGAGATTCGATCTGCAGCTTCGGTGGAACTGTTTAAATCTAGGCTTAAAAAACAACTTCTATAGCTTATGAATGACCCATATTTCATGTTTATGCAACATTCATTGCAGCCTGGTCATCCTGGAAGGGGTATTACTTTATGTACGGTCCCTTCTGAAGGTTTCTTCATTTTCTCCATGTTGAGGTTTTTGAGTTTTTCCTTGCCCTCGCATAGGTTTTAGATCAGGGCATGGTGCAATAATAGTCTGTGGTTTGCAATCATCTATGGTCTGTGCAGCCCTTTGAGACTCCGTGTGATTAAGGGCTTTACAAATAAACATGACTTGACTTGAGTACTTTTTCAGAAATTAGTACAAAAAGAAAAAGAAGAAGGAAAAACAAAGTCAAATCAATTGTTACATGTGATCATCTTTTTTTCATTGGATTCTTAAAATGTAAGATATTTTGAGTGGATATTTGCGCTATTAGTCATTACATCACATTTGGGAATATTCCTTGACACCAGGCTTCCTGCGGATCCTTGAAATGTCTTAAAAAGCATTAAATTCGTATTTCTAAAAAATAAGGCCTTAAGTGGCATTAAATGTCTTAAATCCAAATTTCAAAAGTCTTACAAATGTGAACCTATTAATGGATTTATTATTTGTTTGAACTAAAAAGATTTAGTAAAAATGTAACTTTTTCAGGCATGATATAAATGCTAATGAAAGTAGCAGAATAGTTCTATGGACTTAGTTGGTATCTGACAGTTTTGACTAAGGATCCATGATGTACTGTAAAAATCATTTTTATTTATTGTTTTCCATGTCAAAAACTGGATGTTAAGAGGGGACTGTATGAGAGTGTGATTGTGCTGACTGTGTTGTATGGTGCAGAGACTGAACGCAGATTTGAGAAGGAAATTGAAGGTTTTTGAGATGAAGTGTTTGAGGAGTATGTTAGGAGTGACAAGATTGGATAGATTGAGAAAGGAAATTGTGAGAGACAGAACTGGAGTAGTAGTGGAACTGAGCAAGCGTGTGGATACGAGAGTACTCCGTTGGTTTGGACACATGGACATGATGGATGAGGAGCGAATGTTGAAGAGGATCTACAGAGCTGAAGTAAATGGAAGGAGACCAAGAGGAAGGCCGCGATTGACGTGGATGGATGGTGTTATGTGTGCACTGCAGGAAAGAGGTCTAAATATAATGGAAGCTAGAGCTCTTGTTGGTGATAGGCAACAACACCTGGAGAGGTGTTGTAAAAGGATAGTGGAATTGTGGACGCGTTCTAAAGGATGGGTTGGGCACCCGTATGATGCGGCAAGGGTAAACCAGTGAAAGCTTTCGGGCCCTGCTGTTGAACAGAATAGTGTGTTGTGTCACCCTGACCCGAGTGACACGGCCGCTTTCTTGTGTCCCGTTTCATCTGGACGGACGAAACCATGACCAACTTAGGTGCCGAGGTGCCTAACTTGTTTGGGTGTTTCTGCATTTGGGTTGGCCATGGTCCAAAAATGTTTGTGTGTTTTTTTCCCTTTTATTTTCCTTGTCTTTGTATGTTTGTCTTGCTGTCGGTCACCCCTCTTGAGGGATATGACCAAGGTAGATAGATAGATAGATAGATAGATATAGTTGTAGGAACACTGGAAACGTCACCGTGTTTCTTATTAATGACACAAGATGGCGACATTTGCGCTTTCATTTGTGAGATTTTGAACGCGTCCAGTGATATTCATACAGTACTATACTAGTATCACTAGTACATAGTATACAGATTGTTCAATTATTGCATCTTGAAAATGTAATCATTTTCTCATTTTTTTAGAACCCATGCAATCTGCAGTTGAGCGAATATGTACCTCCCGTATTTAGGAACATTGATTTTTCTAAACTGTTTAACAAGAACTTAATTTCTCGACAAAAAAATAAATATATAAAATATGATGTTGTAAGGACCATTGTATAGAAATTGCACATGGTTGAGTGTCGGAATGAAACGAAGTACAAATCTGTCCCTTACGCGCCTGCATCCTAATTGGCCAAAAAGGTGATTTGCCTTACCTCTGATTGGCTGAAAGTTCCGTGTGTGGGTGGAGTCGCCTTCTCCAGAATACTCCTCTGTTTTCCTGCCTGCGGCTCAAAGTTTCAAGACATCGAGTTGTGCACCCGGGGCGTTTTTTAATGTAGTATTCCCTTTGTTATTATTATTATTTTTCTTCATATAGATGCTCAACATATTTCCAAGGAAAAGGACCAACGCTATTGCTGGATTAAACCACTGACGTCATTATTTTTTTCCGTTCATCTTTTTATGGCAAATTGGATTAGTTGATTTTATCACCTATCGCAGGAATACGCAATTTAAAAAAGTAAGTGTCATATATGTATATACACACAAACGTTTTTTGCAAGTGTCACGTCTTACTCGCATGCTGCATGCCATTTTCAAACAGGTGGTCCAGATACAAAATGTCACGTATTACATCGTTAAAATCAAAACAAAAGTAGGATTCCCTTGTCATTAGTCAATTCTTTTTCTCTTTCACTGATATTACTGAGAAGATGTGTGAACATATAAAGATGAAACCAGATTTCGTTGTGTCAAATTTAGACTAATGTGATACCGTGACAGGTTGAGTCATGGTATTACGACTTTCAAATAGTTGTATTACTGTATATTTGTGAAAAGAAAAATTTAAGCCGAAAAGTGTGCTTTAAATAGGTGAGAAATAATCCTAATTATCAGCTATTTTATGTAAATGAAGAAGAAATCAGTCAAAAGCATCAAGTGAGTTTTACACCTGAACTATGACTGTTGTGGCAGATTTCCACTAACTTCTATGTTTAATGAGCAGAAATAAAAACCACTCTCCCCCAAATTTATTGGTGTGCTGTAAACCTTACAAAGTACCCTGATAAGAAAACAAGTCATGAGGAAAAGAGACTGTCTCTCTAGACAGGTGGATGCCATAAATCTTGCAATACATCATAAATGTTGTCATTGTCGGATGTGTCAGCTGAATTTGACAGCTTTATATACACGCAGTCTCTTCAGACGCATGCAATTTGCTTATAAAGCTCTAGAAACAGACATAAGGTGTATCCTGATGTTCCCTCTCTTGCTTTTTAACTGTCTTTGACTTCTAAGGCCATGTTTACAGAGAGTGGTAATTGCCGGAATCTTTGGTTTATATGAAAAACTGGTGGATAAAAAATGTTGTCATAAAATATCTATGGAAACGTACTAATAAGACACTCAAAAAGTCACAATATGGTCTGTTTTAAATTATAATCATGTCGGTATAAAGTTAAGGAACAAATTATTAAAGTGGGAACCTGCACACTCTTGCTGAAAGAAAATATTATTAGAATAATAACAGTTCTAAGCAGTTATATTTAATCTGTTCTATTTACAGAAATGGTCAAGTTAGAGGAATTAAGTAATTCCATAAAAGTGACAGTCTGTATTTATTGACCACTAGATGTCGGTGACTGTGTAGTGCAACCGAAAATGAATGCTTAAAAGGGCAATAAGTGACCAAAATGTACCATTATTTATTCTAACCTGTAATATTTACAGAAATTAGTCAAAGAATGAAGTGATTGCATCAAAAGGTCAGTGTGTATTATTTGACCATTAGATGCTACTAAACTGTGTAGTGCAACTGAAAAAAGCACATGGAAGTATACAAACTAGAAAGACTAAAGGTGACTAGAAATCACCTCTTTTATGTACTTTTTCGCTCTGATTTTCACAAAATCTTGTGGGTACTCTGAGGACCAAGATGGCGAAAAATTATGTCAGCACACTGTAGGCGAGGCTCCATCCATGATTATCCATCCATTATTAGCACCACTTATAATAATAATAATAATAATAATTTCCTTTGTATTGTCATTCTTTGTAACAATGTACACAGAACGAAATGTCGATACACCTGACCCGTTGTAGCGAGTCGATGCAGCCGCAGCCAGAGGGCGCCGCCATTATACCAATTAGGTATGTCTCGGTCGAGGCGCGAACCAGCGACCTCCCAGTCTCAAAGCGGGCACACTACCATCTAGGCTACTGAGCTGGTATCCTCAGTAGCGTCGCGGGGAGGCTGGCGCCCATCCCAGTCATCTTTGGGCAGTGGGCAGGGGACACTCTCAACTGGTTGCCTGCCGGTCGCAGGGCACACAGAGACCGACAAGTCACTCGCTCATTCACACCTAGGGACAATTTGTACCGGCCAATTAATCTGACATAGAAGTTTTTGGAATGTGGGAGGAAACCGGAATGCCCGGAGCAAACCCACGCAAGCACGGGGAGAACAAGCAAACTCCGCACAGGAAGGCTGGTAGCTGGATTTGATCTCAAGACCTTAGAACTGTGCCGCCGACGCGCTAACCACTCATAGGCGAGACTCATCTTATGTTAAAAAAAATCTAAAAAATGTTTAGACCTGCAAATATTTTCTAAAATGCACATTTTAATGTTTATTCATTTAGTTTTTAATCTATCATTTCTTTTACCACCAGGAGGGGCTAAATGATACACACTGTCCCTGTAAGAGAAAACATGCTTACCGCTATAATGATAATAAAACAACAATAGAGCTGCAATATTAACATATGCAGTCACATTTTGCACAATAAATGTGGAATACACAAATACTGATTTTAGAGGTTCCTGAGAAAATAATTCCACAAGAATGATAACACTCCAGCGCTTCCACAACACGTTATCATGCTACCAAGTGCCACTGAACTTGCTAACCTAAGTTAGCGACTGACACAAGCGGATTGCCTCTAGTAAGTAAAACAAACATGACTTGCAATTTACTGTTGTTCTTCTTATAAAAAGGCTGAAAAAGGTAAAAAGAAATACACGATTGAAGAGAACCTTTCCATTTACAAAGAGTAGAAAATGATGAACACAATCACATCAAAGCACATATTTCTTCTAGGCTGAAGATGTGTAAGACTTCTGTGGTGACATCACTGTTCCACCTGCTGCTGCTGGACTCCATCTTGATGTGCAATGCGGCCCGAGGTCAGTAAGGTTAAAAACTCAGATATGTGCATCAACATTTTGGCCTTTCATTGTGTCACCATATGCCATACAGTACGTGTGACACTGCCTGTGTGGTCTTGTTAAATGAGAGGTGGGTGGGCAGCGAAGATACCACAGCTGTGGTCCCTAGATTAGGCTTCCTTAAAAAGTTTGGCAAGGGGGCAAGTACACAAAATAATGATAATTTGTTATAAATTGTTTGTATGCGATGTCGTGATTTTAAGTGTCGTATATGCAGACTGGTGAAAATGATGACATTCATCATCAGTGTTTCTTAGTGGGAATTAACCAGCAGCCCACTACATAATGTTAAAATGATGGTTAAAAAAACAGTGGCCCTGTAGGAAGGTTAGATCTTTGCATTTTGTGGATGCATGGAATCCCTACGTCAAGAATCAAACAAGAAGTGCACAGAGACCACGCCAACACACTTTTTGTGAAAGTCTGTTTACTTGGTGTGTTTTCATTATTTTTTCCTTCACTGAACACTGTTTCTGTACTTACCCACCATTCAACTTAGTATACGTAATCTGCACAATGACCTGTTCGCACAATCTCATATCTTGGTAGATATCTACCTACCTACCTACCTACCTACCTACCTACCTACCTACCTACCTACATACTTACCTACCTACCCACCTTCTTAGTCGGTCAACAACCTACAAACCTTTACACCTGCCTACCCATATTCTTCCTACATACCTTTCTAAATACCTACCTTCTAAGTCTGTCAGCAATCTACAAATCTTTCCACCTGTTACCTACCTACCTACTAAATCTCTCAGCTACCTACCTACTGAACTACCTATATAGTTACTGTACGTGCCTTCCTGCCTACATACCCACCCTCAAAATCTTTTGGCAACTAACGTACCAACATAGTTACTGAACAAACAGACCTACCTACCTACCCACCTACCTACCTACCTACCTACCTACCTACCTACCTACCTACCTACCTACCTACCTACCTACCTACCTACCTACCTACCTACCTACCTACCTACCTATCTACCTACTTACCTACCTACCTACCTACCTACCTACCTACCTACCTTAGTTATACTGTACACTGTTCTTAGTTTCCTATTGAAACACATTAACAAAATAAACCATTCCTGTTACACATCTGAAATTATTAGCTACCTACCTATTGACCTACCTATATAGTTACCGTACGTGCCTTCCTGCCTACATAGCCACCCTCAAAATCTCTCGGCAGCTAACGTACCGAATAGTTACTGAACAAACAGACCTACCTACCTACCTACCTACCTACCTACCTACCTACCTACCTACCTACCTACCTACCTACCTACCTACCTACCTACCTACCTACCTACCTACCTACCTACCTACCTACCTTCTTAGTTATACTGTATACTGTTCTTAGTTTCCTATTGAAACACATTAACAAAATAAACTATTCCTGTTACACATCTGAAATTATTTTGATTACCGGTATTTAATTATTTCCTGGTGTTTTCTAAATTATTTTATTTTACTTATTGATCAATTATATAGCATTGGCAATGAAAACATTTCTCCACTGGAATCACTGTTTGAAAAAAGCTATAAGGGCGACAGTAGCTCAGGAGGTAGAGCGCTCGTCTTGGGATCAAGAGATCCCAGTTCGAATCCCGGCTTGTCCGTGTTACATGTCAAAGTGTCCTTGGGTAAGACACTGAACCCCTAATACCCCCAATAAGCAGGTTAGCGTCTTACATGGCTGCAATACAAGGCCGTTATTGGGAAATGTGAAGCACACTGTAAAGCGCTTTGGGAAGTTATTGACTTGAAAAGCGCTATAGAAATGCAGATCATTTCAGATCATTTCATTTCATATGAGCCCCTAAAAACAAAACAAAATAAAAACCACACAAGGGCACCTCGTTCAGCTGAGAAGACGCTTAGTATTGGGCGGAAGCCACCAATGATTGCGCCGCTGGTGATTTTTCTCACCGCAACAAAGGGGCATTCAGCCAGGCGGTGTGCAGCCACGGGACTAAAAGTAAACACAGGGTCATAGATGAGCAGATCAGATTAGGTTGTTTGCAGGGCATTTCCTCCTCTTTCGTGGAAGCCAAGCAGGGAGGAAGTGACGCCGGAGGCCAGGAAGGACGCAGGGCAGTGGGAGAAAGCAAACAGGAGGCCAAATGACCAGGAAAGCCCCTTTCACACCGGCTTCTCAGCTGGGTTGATGTCCAATATTTAAGGGAATTAGCCTTTTGTTTACGGTGATTCATCCCTAATAACGATTAAGGGAGCCCAGAGCTGTAATAAAAACTACAAGAAGCACTGCTATCCACATTTCCGTGGCAGGTTAGAGAAAGGTTTGGAAAATGTGTTAAGCAGGAAAGGAAGTAGAAAGAACAAATTGTGTAAAAAAATCACTCAAAATGAAAAATCATCCCGTCCACGACCTTTAAAGTCAGTGGGCGTCTTGCTCGGAATGTTAATAGACGTCAAGTGGTGGCAAATGGGATGCGTTTTAAAGGATTCCAAATTGTGCGGCAGACATTTGGATGGCAGGTGTGCGGCCCCAAAAGGCCCACGTTTGCTTTTTACATCAGGGTCTAATGAGAGCAGCTCTGCCCCCTTTTGAAGTTTGCTGAAGTTTTGCTGCTTCGGGTTCGTTTCACTTCCATATGACGGAGGTGCAGTGTATCTTTGAAGTAGATAACGCTGAGATCTAGTGAGTGGCAGTGTTATGTCAACTATGCGCATAAGATTGGGTTGCTGTGTATTTTGAATAGAAGAGGACCCAACCTAATAAGTCAAACTATATGCAGGTCCACCTTCTAATACCCCCGTAACAGTTTCATCAGTATGCTTGCAACTCCCTATTGTGTTGCTCAATTAAAATCAATGGTGCGCGCATCGATCCAAAGTACTTTGATCCGATCGATTGTCTTAAAATCGATACTGTGTTTCCATTCTAACTATCACTATTTTGCGAAGACCCTTGCAGTTAAGGGATCCATGAACTGTGAATTGTGATAACAATGTTGTTAGTGGGTCATATGATTATACATACATTATAACTTTCAAATTCTATCCCATTGCGGCTCCCCTTTTTTGCACTTCTGGTTTTAATTTAAAAATATTGTGGACCTACAAAAATACCCCCTTATATATATGGCGAATCAAATTATAAGGCACTTGCGATCAAAACTAGTTAAAAATCGTATCTCATAGAACATAAATATAAGAGATCTGGATTCACAACTTGAATGAATTGATTTATTCATACATAGTTACCGTATGTAGAAGGATTTTGTTGGAATTATGCATTTCCGAATTTATTTACCATATTTCTTGCTTTAAAGGCGCACTGCAAATTCTTGGTTTTTGGGTGCAGGAAAATATGGTATTTTGGTTATCTTGTTGAAATTGATATCCAGTATTTGTATTTTTGTTACAGTGCTTCTTTTTTGGTTTGACTCTTGACTTTTGTTCTCAAGCAGTTATTGTCATCGAAGTATTATTTCTATTTTGCTAAAGATATTTACATCGTATTGTTTACACTTTTACCTCATTTTCAAAGTATTCTCTTACATTGCTGCTTTTTCTTTTTTTGACTCTCTTGACTTTTGTTCCGAAACAGTTGTAATTGATGTCCAAGCCAACGTATTGGTATCAGATCAGCATCAATCAATACTTCCCTGTATTTACTTGGATCAGATCGACAACAACAATCCCAGTTTCGCCCACCCCTACTGACAACCCAAGAAACCCCAATTTCAGAAAGTTTGACAGACGTTCCATAAATTCATCCATCCTTGTCTATGCACACTTGAGTAGAAATAGCAGTACAAAGGTGGTTATATTACTCTGGCTGACTGGTTAATTTCATTGTTGAAAATGTTTGGTTTTGGTATTTTGTATGGATGTATTACATACCTTCAGAATCTGTAAAAACGTATAACATTCCTGATATTGGGTGTACTTACTCTTTAACTTAAACAATACAATTTGTTTAAGTTAAATTCCAAATTACTGCAGGAAGTCTTCAATCTTGCTTCCGTAAGAGTTGTAATACAACCCAATTGATTCCCTAATTGATTAAGAGCCCTATTTCATTGTTTTTCCCTTTCTGTGCTTCTTGTGTGGGTTTGTTTGTCGCTTGGGAGTCACGCTGCCTTCCGGATGGGTTCCCGTAAAAGCCCGACCTCAAGTCAAATATAGGATGTGGCAGACAGAATTAGAAGCTGTCTGTCATTGTTGTGGTACAGCATGGCTGACATGTGCTAGCTTCCGTCGCGATCCAAGCCATTACCCCCACAAAATCCAACCTCAAATCCTCAAATCCTCACCCTCGCCGCCTCAGTGCCAGCTGCTGATGTGGAATCCACACCACCGGAGAATGTGAGAGGAGTGTGAGAGATGTGGGGGTGGTTGTATGTTGGTGGGCCCACAGAGACCGCAGCTCTCAAGGCGTCGTACCAGGCCCACCAAACTTTTTTTAAAGTCACCCCCCCACCATGTAATGGATAGAATTCTTTTCCCATGTTTAGGTACTGTATTTTCCGGATTATAATATGCAACTAAAAAACAAAAATTGGCCAGAAATGAAAAAATGTGACTTATGACCCAGTACAATTTATATACAGCAAAAATACAATGGATAAGATCGTAAATGCATACAGTATTCATATGTTTTTGGTATTTTTGCAATGATTGATGAATCAAAACGCATTGCTCATCAAAATTGCAAATTACTGGAAGCAACAGCAATCAAACCTGGGTTGCTGCGGTGCGAGTGCTTACACTTTACCAATAGACCACCAGTGATACAGATGACGCAAAACAGCACAATGAGGAAAAAAACTTTGGTGTATCTGATGATGAATCGGACTTTGCGTTACTTATATCTATCAGGACTTTCTATTTTCTCCATTCTTTAGCATCGGTTTTTGTAACAATGAAAAAAAAATAGTGTGATAAAAAGTAAGATAAAAATGTAATGCCTTTTAATAGTTCATCTGTATCACTAGTGGTCTAGTGATTAGGTTACGGACCTTTCACCGCCGAGACCTGGGTTTGATTTCTCGTTTCATACGTTTTGTCGACTGATCAAACATTGCACCAATACAGATGCTACTTACAAACAAGATATGTACCGGACGATTGTTTTTAAATTGAATTTGTTCTTAAGTTGCTTCAGTGCTGTTTAAGGTTTGTATAAGTGTGTTTAGGGCTTGTATAAGTAACCTGTATTGTTTTGTACTAAAAAATGAAAATCTCATGAAATAATGTGCTCTATAAAGATAAATAAAGTTAAGTTACTTACATTTGGAAGATGGGCTTCCAGAAGTCTTACTCCGTGGTAGAGAGTGGACGAAAAAAAAAGCGGTCCAACCATTTTCTCAACCGCATCAAGCTTTCTTATTCCACTTTAGTTTCAAAAGAAACAGCTCACCTCTTCTTTACACTTTACAATAACCATATTAAGATGGATGCACGAGGTATTGAACAATAAAAATGTCAATGTTCTTAGCGCACTGGAGATACAGTTTGTTTACACACAAACTAAGAAGAGGAAGCGGATTTCTTCTTCAGGGTGGATGCTGGGTGACCTCTCATATCGCCACCACATGCCGGTAGCGGCGGAAACAAGCACTACAGTAATGTCCTGTACTCGGAAAAAGGTGCACACAATACAGAATTTAACTTACAGCAATGTCCGGATATTTTTTGTCATCCTGAAAAAATTGTTCATATGTACCGTTTTTCGTAAGTCTAAGTAGGTGAGCGTATGTATATATACCGCAAGTGTACAATTAGCGCAACAGTGTGCCTTTCAATCCGGTGCGCCTTATTGTGCGGAATATACGGTACATTGCTTTGGTTGATCCATCAACCATTCTAATCATTATGGATGTCATTCCAATCTGAATGCAATATTTTAGGACAAAATACTTTTATCTGGAACTGGATGTTAAATGGGGGCTACACGACTTAGTGTCGAATTCTGCAGAACTTAGCCAAACTACTAAGGAAGTCTCAAACAATGTAGGAAGAAAGCATTTGAACGAAAAAAAAATGATAATGAGGTACTGTTAGAATGAGTTTTAATTCTAAAGGTTATGGATGGATCGTAAATTGGTTTGGTCTGTCAGCTAGCTGGTTGTTTGGATATTTGGTGTTATTTGCTGTCAGTCAGTAAGTAGTTTGGTTTGTTTTTCGGTGTTTAAGTTGTTTCGTCAGTGTTTGTATTTGTTGTTTGGTCAGATGGATTCTCTGAATTGGTTACTCTCTCTATTGAAAGTATTTTTGGATTTATGGTTGGCTAATCTGGTACATTTTTGCTTTGTTTATTACCTGTTTGAGTATTTACTGGGTTCTGTTTTACTGGTACCAGACAAATGGGTTGTTAGTACTATTAGGTAGTTGGTTTGTTGGTCTGTTGGTGACCTTGGTCAGTTAGTGGCTTGTTTTTGACATTAATATTGGTCAATTAGTAACTTAGTTGGTGAGTTATATTTTATTTCATAGGTTGAGTTCCATTCATCCATCCATTATCTGCACCCCTTATCCTCAGTAGGGTTGCGGGGGTGCTGGAGCCCATCCCAGCTATCTTCGGGCAGTGGGCAGGGGACACCCTGAACTGGTTGCCAGCCAGTTGCAGGGCACACAGAGACAGACAACTCACTCGCTCGCCCATTCACACCTAGGGAAAATATTGAACCGGCCAATTAACCTAACACGGATGTTTTTGGGATGTGGGAGGGAACCCGAGTGCCCGGAGGAAACCCACGCAAGCACGGAGAGAACATGCAAACTCCACACAGGAGGTTTGATCTTACGACCTCAGAACTGTGCTGCACATGCGCTAACCACTGCGCCGCCGTGCTGCCCAAAGGGTGGGTTCCTTAATTCTGAAATTCTGTCTTAGTTGAGTTGTTTAGTAGATATATGGTTAGCTTGTTACCTATTTTTTGTTACTTTGTAATCTGGTTATATCATTAGATGTTGATCACTTTGAGCCAAAATGCTAAAGATGGGGTGCATCGTTTGAGGTGACCTCAAAAAAACGTTTTTTAAAGTCTTTTGGGGCAGCACACTTCAGGTAGGAGGAATGGGGCGAGGAATGCTGGTGGTGAGAGACGTTATGTCCGTCCTTGCGTTTTTTTTCTTTCGTTAGTGTAGCATGGTAATGGCAAAGTAAGAAAAGGCCTTTTTTGAGTACAGTAAAGCAAACCGAAACCGCCAAGAAAGATGAAAAAAAGAGTTTGCTTAAGCGCGTCTAACAAATGCAAGCACTTGCACGCACATTATAAACAAGCTGATGGAGGTTAGGATACAGTGATGACACAAAAACAGCAAAGATAATACTTAAAATTAGAAAAAATATATGGCAGTTGAATAACCACCCCAAAATCTTTCCCAGATTGAATTTTTTTCCCCAACAAAATAGAAAAATAATCATTAAAATAAGCATAACTGTGTCTTTGTAAAATGAAATGAAATGATCTGCATTTATATAGCGCTTTTCAAGTCAATGACTTCCCAAAGCGCTTTACAGTGCGCTTCACATTTCCCAATAGCGGCCTTGTATTGCAGCCATGTAAAGCGCTAACCTGCTTATTGGGGGTATTAGGGGTTCAGTGTCTTACCCAAGGACACTTCGACATGTAACACGGACAAGCCGGGATTCGAACTGGGATCCCTTGATCCCAAGACGAGCGCTCTACCTCCTGAGCTACTGCTGCTATCTTTTAACTATTTTATGCAGCATAATCTTTAACAGCCTAATCAAACAGGTTATAAATTATATTTCCCCGAATAGTAAAACGAAATCCAGATAATAAACAATGTTATACTTTTTTGCAAAGAAAAAAATAATCAATATCCTCTGGCATACTTGACAAGGTCTCACGGCTTACTAGTGAACCCCGGCACACTGGTTGAAAAACACTGGGTTAGCTTATTTAATGTATTGAAAGCGTTTATTTCGTTTGGTTGGTCAGTTGTTTGGTTTGCTGTTACTTGGTTGGGTAGTCAGTTGGATAGTTTTATACATGGCTGGCTAAAAGTTATTTAATGGATGGGCTCTTTTATTTACATGGCTGGTTGTCTGCCAGTCAATTAATGACTGTGTCTGAAAGATGTGCAGAAAAAGCAGCATGCGTGTAATTGCGGAAGCCTCTGGCTTGAGCTGTGTTAATAATTCCTGATCAGCATGTGCTCAGTTTATTATTATGTGCCTGTAATCCTTGTGTTGTACTGGCCGCGTTGTAGTCTCCGCAGGACACAATGGCTCCATTCTTTATCCAGTCTTCAGTCATTCTTCTGCCAATGTAATCCCCATGGCCACTTATGCGCATTAGCGCGCTCTGTGCATCAACTTTTAGTGAAAGGGGTGGAGGTGGGGCTATCAGCGGAGCTGCCTTGTCCAATTCATACATCCGAAAAACAGCGCTAAGCGCCAGCCACCATTGTTAGAGTATCCATTTATCACAAGCGGAGCAAATATGGAGGCCAAACAACAACAGAGAGCGACTCCTCAGTCGATTTTGCTGATAGCATTGCCGTATCATTCCTCAAAAGTCAGTAGAAAAGGGTCTCAATTATGATATGCATGGCATCAACCTTGTGAGGGTGGATGCGAAATGTTGGCGATCTATGAGGAAGTCAGAAGCTCCATACCAACTACACATAGAAAATGTAAAGCAGGGTATGTACACTTTATTGTTTATTGTGAAATTACAACATTTTTATTTTTAACGAAAAATGAAAGAAAGGTTTTGTTACTGTTGACATTCATTATATTACCATAGTCATTGTGTGCTATTGTTCGGACTCACAATTTTCTGGGTGGGAAATTTGTTTAAAATTTACAGGTGCAGAACTTTCACAATCTGCAAAACTTGAGCACCAGAACATTGTTACCCTGGGCTGGATTTATCAGATTTAAGTTAGTATAATGAAGCTATCATGAAATTGAAGAAAAAAAACTTTCATTTTTATCTCCAAATAACACATTCTGAGTCAGAGATCTCGAACTCGTGGGCCAGGGGCCAATTGCAGCCCCCAGGTGATAGTTTAAGGCCCCCACCTTAATATGCAAGTTAAATGGACAGTTTGTTATATTTTTCCACTAGATGTCGCTGTATTCTTTTGTGCCACTGGAGACGAATGCTAAAAGCACAACGGAAAGAGACAAAATATAGAGACTATAAGAGACCAAAATTTACCTTATTACCCTCAAAAAGAGGATAAATAAGAAAAGGAAAAATAAAAAAAGAAAAGCATGAAAATAAATAAGACAAAAAAGAGAACATTAAAAAATAAAGTAATAAGACAAAAAGTAAAACTCAAGCAAAAACGGAAAATACATTTCAAAAAAAGATAAAAGTAAAAAATGAAAAAAAAACCAGGAGAGAAAATGCATTTTTTGTCTTTTTTACTCTAATTTCTTTCTTTTTATCCTTTTTAAATTTTAGCTCTCTTTTCTCCTACTTTTCTTTTTATTCATTTTCCTTTTTTGTCCATTTTTAAATGTCTTCTTAAACAAATATTTTTCCCTTCTTTTCCTTCTTTGAGAAAGGGTAGAAATGTAAAGGGCGCTTTTTGGACCCTAGCTTCAGCGGCCCCCAACTCAATTGAGTTTGAGACCCTTGCTCTAAGCTCTTAAAATGTTTTTTCTTAAATGTTTTTTTTAAATCTTGGTCTTACAGGGTTAAGGTTGTCAAAAGGCATGTGCCAATAATGTGAAAAAATGCTCACGACTTTAAGATATGTGGTGCATAGCACAGTGGGGGGTAAATGTGAAAAAAAAACATCTTCTGATGTGACAGGTCACTAAGCGGGAGAGCCGCTCTTTGTTTGGATGCTTTTAACTCTGGCGAGACGCTAAGTGAGCCGAGAAGTTTGGGCTCGACCACAGATTAGGACAAGACACACGCAGATCAACAGTCACAGCTCAGGATTTTCAAGGAATGCGGGAGGTGGGCACGGTGTGTGTTTGTAGGTTTGTGTGCATGTATGTGTTGGGTGCAGGATTGGAATGTCCATCTCCACACCCAGACAACCAGAAAACCCACACTCAGACACTCGCGTACACTCACACATAGACACACATATGCAGGTGGAGGATGAGGGAGTCAGAAGATTTAGTGCTAAATCATCATTAAATCTAAATAAAGGTTTCAAAAAAAGGTGCGAGCAGAGTCCTCTTGTAAAAATGTCACAAAATACTGCAAACAAGAAGGATAGGGATGCATTTTGGGTAGTGCGTTATGCGTGCAGAGATCCGCCCACCCCTACCGCTCACCCGATCAAACTGCTCTGGGTGCTTGGCTGGCGTTGTCGGTTGTTTACAGTTGTTCTGTTGGTTTTTATCATAAAGTGTCTCAACAGTGAAAATAGATTGTTTACTGAGCTTCCATCTAAAGAATCCCATAGAGACGTAGAGCCAAAAGAGGTATGTCGGTGTAAACTGTTGTTGAATTTTTGCTCTATATAACTTTGCAGAACAAAAGGCTTATTATGGTGCTTCAGCTTCACATACACTGAAATAGGAAAATTACAGAGAAGATTATTTTGGCCCTTTTTCTATCTCCCAACCAGATGTACTGTCACGATTTGGCAATTGCCCTCACCTGCGCTCACTCGTTCAGCCCCAGCTGCCAATCTTTCCCGAATTGGTCCCCCTCTTATTTAAACTCGTCTCGTTCACTCCTGGACAGTCCGTCTGCGAACTTCAGCACATGCAAGACAAGCACTTTTGACTCCGGCTCCCGTTTTGATCCCGACCTGTTTCCTGTATCAATCCCCGATCCAAGCTGCGTTCTCCTGTCCCAGCTACCCGTATCCTGATTCTTTTTCCTGTATCAATCCCCGATCCCAGCTCCGTTCTCCTGTCCCGGCTACCCGTATCCCGCCTGATTCTGTTTCCTATAAGGATCCCCTATCTCTGGCTTCCCGCTTGTCCCGGCTGCCTGACTTGTTCCAATCTCCGACCATGCTTCGTTTGCGAGGGGTTTCCCTAGCGAGCACCAGATTGCTGTCTTTTTCCTCCCGCGCTGACTTCCCCGATCTCTTAATAAAGCATTGTGTGAAACGTAACGCATTTGGGTCCCCTGCTTGTACAGGTCGTGACATGTACTCAAAAAAAGAGCCATATCTGGCTCACAAGCCATAAGTTACCAACCCCTGACTTAATGGGACAATGTGTATTAATTGAATACTAGATATCTTTCTATTGTATTGTGCAACCATAAACGACCGATAAAACGCACAAGGAAGACTACAACCTACGGGGACTCAAAGTTACCAAAAATCTAATTTTTTTTCTTATCCTTATTTTTGCCAGCCTTTCGGAGGTTGTTGGATTTTAGGCACCCGTAGCAGCAAGTTGGCTTGCAGTTATGTGGGCTCATGTAAAGTAAATGCAATTTTCTTCGACTTACAGGTTTTTTTTTAAATCCACGTTTATATGATAGCTTATGTATTTTTGCTTATCATTTAAATCATTATAGTTTTTTTTTTGATTGCTGAAAGTTTTGTTTTTACCACTGGGAGATGCAAAATAAATACACTGTCCCTTTAAAACAAGCAAACAATAATGGCAACTCTAGTAAATTATTTGGCCCAATAGCTTTAGTCCTGTCAAGGGTTGGAGATAGAAAAAACTATTGACGCTCCCATTAAACATATTTAGTATTAATGCAATTCTTCAGTCAAAGTGAAGATGAATTATAGAAGTAATATATTTCAAAACTTCCCAAGCATCGCAAGCATTGAGGTTAACGATACCATGACAACAACAGCGTATGTGGATATGAGCTTTTGCGTATTTGTGTCCATTTATAGCTGTGTGAAGTGTGTCACGATGTATGTTTTACTGAGTAGTTGGAAGAGCCTGTGCCCCTGTGTAGAACTAAGTGTGTGTGCTATCACTTGTGTTAATGAGTAATAGCATCTGACTCCAGAGAAACTGATAAACCTCAGGTCGAGGACATGAACATACACACTCCCTTGGTCCAAATGCAAAAGGCTGGAAGGGTGAAATTGTCTTGTAGAGTTACTCCTGGCTTGACCCAATTTACATTTCACTGACTCACTCACTCACTCACTCACTCACTCACTCACTCACTCACTCACTCACTCACTCACTCACTCACTCACTCACTCACTCACTCACTCACTCACTCACTCACTCACTCACTCACTCGCTCACTCACTCACTCACTCACTCACTCACTCACTCACTCACTCACTCACTCACTCACTCACTCACTCACTCACTGGAAGTTTGGCTCTTACTCTGATGCAATTGGAAGTTGAAGGTCGCCGTGACCGCCACAAACTCGTTCTTGGCTCTAACATTGGTTTGAGGAACTAACCAGGGGTCTGAAGCTCGCAGCCCGGGCGCCAATTGCGGCCCCAGCATGATTTTTTGAGGCCCCACCTTAATGTGAAAGTTAAAGGGACAGTGCATACTATTTTCCCAAAAGATGTAGCTGTATTCTGTCGTGCCACCGGAAACAAATGCTGAAAGCACAACGGAAAAAGACAGAAATGCGGGGATTAAAGTGACCAAAACGCACCTTACTACTTTTGAGAAGAGGAAATATACAAAAAGAAAAAGGAAATAAAGTAAGGAAAGGAAAAGACATAAAGATAACAAAAAGAAAGGACAGGAAAAAGAGGAAAAATGAAAGAGGAAAAATACAAGACAACGAGTAAAATCCAAGCAAAAATGGAAAAAAAAATGGAATACAAAAAATTAATTATTTTTCTTCCTTTTTGTTTTATTTTCCCCTACTTTGCTTTTTATTCTCACGTTCCTTTTTTGCCTCGTTGTCTAATTTTTTTGTCCTTTTTTATTCCTTAATTTAAAAAAAGTTCTCCCTTCTCTTTGTCTTTCTTTGTGAAAGGATGGGCAAAAACATGAAGTAAAAGGATGCTTTTTGCTCGTGTTCAGTCTCTGTAGTTTGTATTCTTCCATGGACTCATTTTTGGTTGTACTACACATTATATCGACATCTAATAGACAAATATTAAACACTGTCCCTTTAAGAACAGAGGAATGTTTTTATGAGTGCTGTTTTTGTGGAAAACCACATTTGGCCCAACCTCACCCGTACCCAAGCTTCAGCGTCCCCCAACTCAATTGAGTTCAAGACCCCTAAACTAAACTAATCTTAATACTGCAACTAAGTCAAGGATGCTTCTATGAAGGACACACCAAGTCAAGTCATGTTTATTTGTATAGCCCTTAATCACAGAGAGCCTCAAAGGGCTGCACAGACCACAGATTATTGCAAACCACAGACTATTATTACAGCATTTAACTTGATAAAGCTTGTGTGACAAAGTTACGCGTCTGGGTCCACCGTCTGTTCAGGTTCTGACAAATGGTTATTGAATGTGTACATAATAAAGATGAATCTATTTGGCCCATGGGCAGTAGTTTGCCCGCCCCTTATCTTAACACAACCTTCCGTAAGCTTCTATATAACGTGCATGTTAGAGTACGTTACAGAAATTTGATATGCGCAGTTCTGCACTTTAATTATATTAAATTATGACTCTTGGTCATGTGTATGTTTTCTCACAATGTTTTTCACTACTAAATTGTTTTTAGTAATATATGGTAATGCGTTTGCACATGCTTGCATGTATACTGGTTACGGGTGGACGATACTGGGAACCTCTGTATAGATCCGATCCTAGTAAATACATGGTAGCATCTCATCTCATTAGCTGCAGCACTTATCCTCGAAAGGGCCGCGGGGGTGCTGGAGCCCATCCCAGCAATCATCAGGCAGTGGGCAGGGGACACCCTGAACTGGTTACCAGCCTATCACAGGACACACAGGGACAGACAACTCACTCGCTCAGTCACACCTAGGGACAATTTGGACCGGCCAATTCGCCTGAAATGCATGTTTTTGGAATGTGGGAGGAAACCGGAGTGCCCGGAGGAAACCCACGCAAGGACGGGGAGAACATACAAACTCCGCACAGTAAGGCCGGGAGCCGGTTTCCTCCCTCATTCCAAAGACATGCATTTCAGGTGGATTGGCCGGTCCAAATTGTCCCTAGATGTGAATAAGCGAGCGAGTTGTCTGTGCTTGTGTGCCCTGCGATTGGCTGGCAACCAGTTCAGGGTGTCCCCTGCCCACTGCCCGATGATTGCTGGGATGGGCTCCAGCCCCCCCGCGACCCTACTAAGGATAAGCGGTGCAGCTAATGAGATGAGATCAGAAAAATAATTTAAAAAAATATATATCTCATCTCATCAGCCGTACCGCTTATCCTCATTAGGGTCGCGGGGGGGCTGGAGCCCATCCCAGCCATCTCCGGGCAGTGGGCAGGGGACACCCTGAACTGGTTGCCAGCCAATCGCAGGGCACACAGGGACAGACAACTCATTCGCTCATTCACACCTAGGGACAATTTGGACCGGCCAATTATATATATATATATATATATATACTGTATATAAAACCCAAAATTTTCCTTTCGTGGTGGCCCTGGGGAAGAAGCTGTCCATGAGCCCATCGATTTATGCAGCAAATCACAAACTTGGTTAGTTTATCCGAGGGGTCGGCCAGTTTGCCAGCTGCAGTCGACTGAAATGACATCATTGTTTTTAATTGCTGTTTGGAACCAAGTGAAGAGATTTAAGGAAGGACTGATTGACTCTGAAGGAAATGCGCTACAGTAATCTGAGTTGTAAAAAGAAAGACGCCGATAACTAGCCGACTGTAATAATACAGTACAGCGTTAACACAGGCAAGGGACTGCGTAGTTTTTTCGTTATCCATCCTTGTGAAACTACACCCCCCTATCTCCCTGGCTTCCCCAGTAACGAGGGAAGTGTGGCCGTTTTGCACTCCACAAGCTGCTAATAAAAGCGGAAACGGCTTTTGGACATGTGTGTGAGCCTGGTGTGACCCATTAAGGTTGTATGTTCGAGTGCAGGCATAATGACAACTCGCCTACGTGCACAAACACACACAATCACCCTCAAAGCCTAATGTTAGCTGTCACATTTTACTAATAGGTAGCAGTTAACCTGCGTGTGTTTATGTGTGTGTGTGCATGAGTAGGTATGTATTTTGAAAGACAACTTAATGCAGGGCTGTCGCTTCAGGAGAATGAGTGTGCGCAATGCATGCATGCGCATGCGTAGATTTTACGAGACAACCTAAAGCGTAGCCGTCACTCAACTAAGATAATTACCTTTGCGTGTACTTAAATGCGCTTCATACAGACTAGACTAGGGGTCGGCAAGCTTTCCTACTTAAAGAGCCATATAAAAGAAAAATATTTAAATTTTTTTGGAGGGGGGGGAAGAGCCACACCATATATTTTGAGACAGAATTCAACAGAACCGCTTAACCCGCTCTCCAGACAAAAGCTTATCCTTCAGCACATTTTATGTCACTGTGTGACATTTGATGATTTGATGAAATGAATGAAATAAGAATGATGCTAGAGGCTGTGTCCCAAATATCAACAAATATACCACTTTGAACTTGCCTCCCTCACGCAATTGCTTAATATCGTTGAGGTTCGTTTTGACCTTCATTTTTTTCATCAATAATGGTTTCAAAATTAGGTGCATGGAGAGTTCACCAGTCTGGCAAGTGCGGCTGTGGTTTGAGCTATTCTGACCCTTACCTATCTGTAGAGCCCCTAATGCTGACTTTACCTTCATGTTGGTCCAGGGCTTCATTAATGATCCCCTCCAGGAAGATGTTAAACAAATTTGGAGATAGAAGGCAGCCTTGTCTCACACCAACTGTGGTCTAAAACCACTGCCATTCACGTACATCTGTTCAATGGTCTGAACCAGTTTCTGGCCCATGTTGTATTTCCACATAGTGGCCCACAAGGCAGCTTGCCATACTCTGTCAATTTTCTTCTTGACATCCACAGAGATGTATTAGAGGTTTCTTTGGTGTTTTTGAAACTTTTCAAATAGGATGTGCATATTAAAATTCTCTGTTACTCCTTCCTTCCTTAAAATGGGCCTGGATCCTTGGAAATGATGTTTTCAGCCCGTGGTTTCAGTCTGTTCAGTAGGACCCTGAAAATAACTTGTGGCTGGTGAGACTTGATATGTTGTTAACAGGTGGTTTCATGTCAATCTCCTAAATTATTTGGTCAAAATGACTAGAGGCCTGGTACCAGAGACTACTGAGATCACATGGAAACACATCCCCAATTGTGCCGGTAGCTAATTTTTTTTTGCATTTCTTAATGTCCCACTTTGTCAGTTGCACTTTTTCCCTCTCATACGCGCACGCATAGACAAAACTCCCCGTCTGCCTTTGCAGCCAAGAACAACAATAGCGATATGATGGAGCCTCCAGAACCTTCCAAGTCTCCTGGTTGCTTAATTCGGTACAGCAAATTGGCAACATTTGATACAAATTTCTTCCCATCTATGGCACTTTGCTCCACACACAGACTAAGAGCTACAAGATCATTTGTTCAGAGGGACGGCCATGGCGGCACAATTGACTCACTATGGGATGGCAAAAAAATGCACTCATATAAGGAACCTATCAGAAACTAATGCAAGTATAAAGCAATGTTGAACTATAGTTCATTGATGAATGCCTTTTACTTTAAAAGTTTTTATTTGTTTGGTCACTTGTTCTCAGGCTCACATTTGTGAGTTAAAAATCTTACAATACAATATTTTTGGTCACTGCTCAACAGCTCACCTGTCAGAACCTTAACAGACAGAGGACCCAGACGCGTAACCTTTTTTTACACAAGCTTTATTTCATGGGAATGGGGCAGTCATGCACGCAAACACCTGCTTATTGGGGTATTAGGGATTCAGTGTCGCGAACACAAAAGCCAGTGATTCGGCGATCGCTGGGCGGGAGAAGTGAGACAGAGAAGCCAGGCGCCGGGAAACAGGAAGCCAGAGGCAGACGAGATTGAAACTGGACAGGACAGACGGGATCGATACCAGATACATGATACATGAGAATATACCGGACAGGACGTGACAGACGGAATCGATACCGGATACCAAGATACTGGACAGGACGTGGTACAATGCATATGGAAAAATACAAACTAGGGAGCCTTAATATTGACCAAACCATTGACCAAACTTATTTGGTTTGTTGATATTTTCATTCCATTTAACTTTGACATGTCTGCAATTAAGATAACAAAATACAAAGGGAAAAATTAGCCCAACTCCAGTCCTCTCGTCTTCGGTCTGCACAGTAACGCATTAAAACAGATGTACACGTGCAATACTCTCACACAAAAATAACACTTGTGCATGCTCACAGGGGCTCAGGGTGACACAAAAACATCTTTCAAGGTGCTGGAGGATGTCACATGGAAAAGGAATAAGAGCCAAATGGACTCAACAGATTGGAAAGTTGTAAAAGGCAACCACAACAGACTTCCATTTCCTGCACACACACATGCACGGAAAACGTTTAGGCAAAAAGATGACTGGAAAAAATGCACGACGTTTGGGGGAAGAAAAGAGTATATTAAAAAAATATTTATATACAATGAAGGCGTTGGCGTCTAGCATCTTACATTATGGAAAATTATATTCAAAAAACATTTCATGAATTATATAGATTCACCTCAATAAATCCAATATGAATTAATTAGGTTTAAATGTGGTGTCCTTAATGTAAAAACATTTACCTGCTTATGCCATCTTCTACCTTAAATCATCATTGTAGCTTCTATAAAGCCGCTTGTTTGCACGTGCAAGTACTTGACTCGCTTAGAGGCGCTCGAACACACTCTTTTTTTCGACTTTTTGGGGGTTTGGGTTGGCATTTGGACTTTATCTTAAAGAGTCCTTTTCTTACTTTCAACATTTTCATTCTAGATCAGGGGTCAGCAACCTTTTTGGTGTGTAGTGCCACTTGTTCTCTCCGTACTTGCGTGGGTTTCCTCCGGGCACTCCGGTTTCCTCCCACATTCCAAAAACATGCCTTTTCCGTTAACTGGCCGGTCCAAATTGTCCCTAGGTGTTAATGAGCGAGTTAATTTTCTGTCCCTGTGGGCCCTGCGACTGGCTGGCTACCAGTTCGGGTGTCCCCTGCCCACTGCCCGAAGATAGCTGGGATGCGCTCCAGCACCCCCGCGGAGCTACTGAGGATAAGCGGTGCAGATAATGGATGGATGGATGGATGAATGGTAACAACATTTGGAAAGGCCTGTAGCCATTATGACTTCAACTTTTTACCACACAAATTAACCAGAATCAACGATTCTTCATCAACTATAAACAATCAAAGAACAAGTAAAATGGTCAGCTACTATACCATTCATCAATGATATCTTGTTGCGGAAAATATCAAACCTTGAAATAACAGCAGCAATGGAGAAGGCATGCATGCGTGCACACGCACACACACGCGCGCGCACACACATGCTTTAGAATATTCGCCATCAGTCAATGGTTTTCCGTGCTTTGCTATTCAGTGAGCAATTTGTTAGGTAGCTTCAGTGGTGGTGTTTTTAGCAGTGACAAATGTTTTCAGGGTCTGTGTTTGTTTGCCGCCTTGAATTCGTGTCCATGTTTCGTTTCGTAATGATGCGCGAGGTACAACTCTCTCGAGGCATAATGCACAAAACAGCACGGCCATTTTTGGCACAAAGCCTCATTCGCCTGTCCACGCTGGCTGGAAAGAACGAGATGTTTTGAGGAGCCGTCATAATACGTTCATTTATCGTGTACGTGTGTTTCGTTGGCTGGGTTAAAACACGGATCTCTCCTCTGCGTGGCGCCGCGCAAACACGCACTGACACACGGAGGGGTGCTAACGTAAATGGTCTGCATTTATATAGCGCTTTTCAAGTAAAGCTTCTAAATAACACGGTGCGCAACTGAAAATGTCTAAATTTTAGGTAAATGCGCTAGAAAAAAAAAATTAAAATTATTATTTTGCTGTACGCTCGCGTGCCACTGGTTAACCCCTCACGTGCTACTGCTGGCACGCGTGTCATAGGTTGCTGACCCCTGTCCTAGAATAAAAGAAACCGTGGGCACATGCGTGAAATCACAGCTTTTATTAGTACTCTCCAGACCCAGTCTAAACAAAGGGCTGGTTAAAATAGGGATTTTTCCACTACCGCTCAAGTTTTTGTCATAGACAGCCCCTGTTAGACTGTGCACTTCTGAATCAAACAGCTATGTTCTGTACCTCATTTGTGCCTGGAATATTCTGTAATAAAACCTTCAACGGAACTGCTCAGCTCCAGCGCTTGTTTTACCTGTCTCACAACCAGAATGTCAAACAAACATGCGGATGAAGAAAAGTTATTATTTTTCAGGATATAACATATTTATGGAAAATACATTCTTTAATGTCATGAAAGCATATAATATTCCAAATGTTAATTTTTCTCAAAGGTTGTCACGAAGCCGGACCAGGGAGGCAGGAAGGGTGAACTCAATTGCGTAACGATCAGTTACTTTTATTTAGAAAATAAAAGTTGTCCAACACGCAGGGACAAAAACAAAACAAAAACAGACTTACAGGCAATCAGAAACTTAGAATAGGAAATACTCACAAAACAAACTTAAAGGCACTAACTCAAACAAACGGGCATGACAGGTCTTCCTCGAGTCAAACAAAACAGAACAGAGCAAAACAGAGCAATGCAATGCAATGAACCAGCACCCGGCAGTCCCCAAACCAGCCCTTAAGAATCCCAAACGTAATTAGGACAATCTGTGTCAGCTGGTGTCAAGGGGCGGGACCAGCTGGTTGTCATGGCGACCATGCAGGACATGACAAAGGTTTTAATTCTTTTTTTAAATAAACAAAATGAACATATTTGAAAATTTCTGAATCGTCAAATATTTGAAAATTCATGTGTAATAAAAATTGATGGTCAAAATATCATTGACATCACATGATTCAGAACTTTTTTAGGCCAGCAAAGGAAGGCATTGCAGGCTCTCGCAGTCTACCGCTGATTAAAAAATGTATTTCTTTTGGAATCATATTGCTTGTAAATGTCATTGCACTATTGTTCTGGTGCACTTGAATGGAATTGTCTTTATTATCATTGATATCAACGTTGTAAAACATTGTACGCAACATGATTAGCCATGGTACACTAGGGTAAACATGTATTAAAGACTTTAAAAACAAAATAGAGAGAAAAGACTGCCAAGATACAAAGCAAAAAAAAATATTTACAACATAGCATTTGGAGCCTAAGTTGTGATTGTGCAATGTTTCTGAATGAAAAAGAATAGTGCATTGTAACAATGGTCACAAGGTATATATTTTTCACAGTTTCATGCAATAACAATTAGCAGCAACAAAAAAACAAAAAAATAACCCAAATAAGTCACAGGATAAGTTTTCACAGTTTCGTGCGCTCATTTAGGATGGTGATGGCCCTCCTGAGCCTCTTTTTCTTCTTTTGAGGGACCTGTGGAGTCTACCAGAGAGCAACAGGTCAAAGTGGTGATAGCCGGAGTGGAACGCACCTTTTATTATTTGTATTACAAATAATTCAGCCACTTTGGCCCTCACCTACAGAACGGTCTGCCAAAGACCATCAGGTCTGCGGGGACCCTTGATAGTTTTACAAGGAGGCTCAAGACCCATCTTTTTAATATTGTTTTGAATTGATCATTTTTGTTTAGCTTTGATTTGCTCAACTTCTAATCTTTTACAGTATCATACCTAAATTTTACTTTAATTTTTTATGTTTTGTTCTGCTGTTTTTTTACTTATATTTTTATGTTTCAGTGTTTCCTCATTCCAGAGGCCCACACTGGTAAAGTGTGGTTAAATGGCTCAAATCCCGCAGCCATCTGCCGTCCCTATCAGTGTAGATAAGCCTCCCTCAGGTCCCTCTCCTCACATGGCTAGTCTGTGCCTTGCCATGATTATATTTTATCTCTATCACTATTTATTTTGTTCTTATTGTTTTTTAACCGGGCAGCATGGCAGCGCAGTGATTAGCTCGTGTGCGGCACAGTTCTGTGGTCATGAGATCGAACCTTCCTGTGTGGAGTTTGCATGTTCTCCCCGTGCTTGCGTGGGTTTCCTCCGGGCACTCCGGTTTCCTCCCACATTCCAAAAAAATTCATGTTACGTTAATTGGCTGGTCCAAATTGTCTCTAAGTGTGAATGAGCGAGTGAATTGTCTGTCCCTGTGTGTCCTGCGACTGACTGGCTACCAGTTCAGTGAGAAGAATAATGCTAATTGTAATTCACCCTGGTCAATCCTGGAGGGGGGATTGCCACGTGTGAGGTCCTTTTTTGGGGTTTCTCTTTTTTCCTCACGCTGAGGTTTTTGAGTTGTTCCTTGCCCGCATGCTGGTTTGAGATCAGGTAATTGTGCAATTTTGTAATTGTAATCATGTGCAGTCCTTCGAGACATTTTTGTGATTAAGGGCTATATAAATAAATGTGACTTAACTTGTCCCCTGCCCAATGCCCGAAGATAGCTGGGATGGGCTCCAGCATCCCCGCAACCCTACTGAGGATAAGCGGTGCAGATAATGAATTAATGAATGCATTTTACCATTTTGTGTGCCCTTATTACATGTTTTGTGTTGTTCGGATTTGATAATGTTAATTGTATTGCAAGGATCACTCAGATCTTAGGCCAATCTTCAAATACTACCTTTGAAATATTTTTTCCTATTCATTCTGAAATTCTTTTTATCTTATTTCCACTTTTCAGTTTTTTTATTTATCCCAGGGTGCTACGTCTAATGTGGTTGTAAACAATGTTCACTACATAGTGAAGGAAAATCTAGTTTTAATTCACTTCTTATGATACTTATAGTAGGGGAATAGTTGCACTATCCAAAAAGATGACGGATGTACTCTCTGTGAAATGGTGTTCATCGTGTGTTCGAACACACAAAAAAAAAATGAATGCAAAACTGAGATGGCATGAGTTTTGTTTAAGGAGGTTGCGGCCTTTCCTTCTTCTCACTGTCGAGAGGTTAACTGTCCAAAAGTGAACGGTTCACTCAGAGGTCCTGCTCCTACCAAGCATTCGAGTATGTGAGTGAGTGCGAGAGAGTGCGTGTATTAGGATAAATCACTCCGGAGCGATAAAGCGAGGATATACGACGAGTCCGGAGAGGGAGAGTGTGAATGAGCATGACGAGGGGAGTGATGTCGAGCCAAAGTCTCATGAGGGTCATCTTGTTGAAGGGGGGCTGCTTAAGGCATGTTTGGGGGGCTGTCGTAGGGAATGAGATTTCAATCTGTTGGGAAAAAGAAGCAGAGGAAACGGGAGTAATATGTGGAACACTACCAAAAAAAAAGCAGGAAAGTGGTGAATGATAATATACATTTAGCTAGTAGTTACGCTTTTTTACTCTCGCCTGACATAGTGTACTTTTATTTCGAGTGCAAAATTGGGCTCAGTTTCAGTCTGCTACCTTCACAGAACATCTATTTTTTTAATTCTCTATGTTGGGAAACATTTTGATTAAATGAGGAAAAAATGTAAAATACTGAACAACCCACTTAATACGAAGTCACATCACATTGTGTCAGGAATGCCCATGCATCCATCCATCCATCCATCCATCCATCCATCCATCCATCCATCCATCCATCTATCCATCCATCCATCCATCAGATAAGATTTCAATTGGTTGGAAAATAAATGGCAAAGGAAACGGGAGTAACATGTGGAGCATTTACATGAAAAAGCAGGAAAGTAAAAAGTAATGTAATGTACTTTTAGCTAGTGGTTAGGCTTTTTCTCTCTTGTCCAACGAAGTGCACTTTTATTTCGAGTGCACACTTGGGTTCAGTTTCAGTCCTCTAACTTGACATAGCATCTATTTTCTTTATGTCGTTTAAGGGAAAAGATAATGTGTAGAAAAAATATGAAAATACTTCACAAACCACTCAATGGATGAATTCATCCATCTATTCATCCATCCATCCATCCATCCATTTTCTTGCACTTATCTTGGGCTGGGTTGCTGGAGCAGCAAGTGGAGCAGAAAACAGAAGATAGTTTACTAAAACCAAAAATTAAAATGTTAGGTACAATTTTCAAAAGTAAACCAAAAACATGTCTACAATATATGTAAAAGTAACACAAAGCCCTACTTCACACAGTTTCATATAAAACATAAAATATAAGTCTTTATATTTGAAATAAACCCAAATTATTTAAACATATAATTCAAATGGGAAAAAAACGCTGAAAACATTTATTTGACTTTTTTTTTTTTTTTGACATTACCTCACCTTGATTTGGCTGACATTATTGTCCCCCATCCTTCTGCTCCGAGTACCCCAGAACACTAAAAATCTTGTGAAAGACTTAGCGATAAAATAAAAAGAAAAATGGTAGGGTTTAGTCTTTTTGACTTTCGGTATTTTGTATTCTTTCTTGTGCACTCTTTTTTCTGTTGCATGACCCAATATAGTGACATCTTGTCCTCAAATATTAAAGTGTCCTTTTAACAAGCTTGATCCAACACCGCACTGCAAGTCCAATTTAGGAGCAAATTAAGAATCCTTTACAAAGAACAGGTAATCAAACCTGTAAACTTTTTACCAATGGGCAATCAAATCTATTGTGTCGGCTATAAGCCACCCTGCTGAGAAAACACATCACATTGGGACAAACTGAAACCCAAGTGAGATATTTTAGATCATTTTATCAGGACATAAAGATGTCTCAAACCCACACCAAGCTTTTTTTGGAGAGCAATAAGAGTTTGGTGACAATTTTTCCGACAAACCTGTTTTTTCCACATGCTCGTGTGTGTCAGCGTGGTCGGCCATTGTTGAAGGAGTCGTGAGAAGACGCCAGCAAGCCTCCCCTGCTCCCTTCTCTTCCTGTCCTGCACTTCTTTGCTGTATTTCATCTCAACTCCGTCCACCCCCTGTTTTTCCCAACCCCGCACTCTCACTCCCTAAAGTTCCACCATCTTCGGTCAGTTCTGCTGGATTTTTTTTTAATATAGCAATGTTTAACAATCATTTTTGCATTTCCCTAACGGTTATGTACAAATAAATAAAATAAGCTGATTTTCCAACATTTTGGAGGTTAGTCAGTAAAACACTTTATGGCTGCAGTAAAATCTTGGTGATTTATATGGCCATGATTACTTTTGGATGCTTGTGGTTGTTCTTGGATTCTACCATTTTACACCGACACTTTTATTCAGTATTTAATCATATTAGTTTCATTGGCTTGATCATGCTCACTTTCTCCCTGAAACAGAAAAACACACGCACGCACATTTGGATGGGAAAAATAAAACAAATGCAATACTGCTCCAAATCCAAGAGTCCCTCAGCTTGACTGCAATTACATGAACAGATGAAGACAAAGCTTGATTTGGACTAATATTCATTCAATTTACTTCTCAGCTTGTTAAAACATAAGAGAAGAAACAAGGTAAACATATTTTGAGAAAAATATAAAAAGAAGGAAAAGAGGTAACTTTTGGGGTAGTAGGATTTGAATATCTACATTGTATCGATTTGAAAAGGATATCGAAATCTCGAAAGATCATTGGAGCATTATACTATAATTTTGATTTAAAAAGTAGGAAAAAATACAATATAATCTGGTGCACATTATTGTGCAGAGAATATGGTAATGTCTGGGTGAAAAGTCTTCTTCACAGTTTTCTAAACTCTTGACAAAGCAAGGTTTATACAGTTAGTTCATCAAGTGATGGAATGCGGCAGCCCACAATTTTATGTGCTTTGATCTACTCTCTGATTTTGAATTTCTTTGCCTTCATCCCAATGTTACAGGCCCTCCCAGGGTATCTGAGCGCGTGATCCACCGGCAGAGCGCGCGCCTAGGCCGCACCGTCAAGCTGCCGTGCCCGGTCGAGGGCGACCCTCCGCCACTCATCATGTGGACCAAGGGCGGGCGCAACATCCACAGCGGCTGGACACGATTTCGGGTGCTGCAACACGCATTGCGCATCAAAGAGGTGGAGGCGGACGACGGAGGCGCTTACGTCTGCAAGGCCACCAACGGATTTGGTAGCGTCAGCGTCAACTACACGCTCATTATCATCGGTGAGTTGAATTGCATTTTGGGAATTTGGATTTTATTCTACAATATTAAATGTTAAAACAGCTTCCAGGTGCTTCACCTGGACAGCATTTGTTCCCAGTTTGCTTTTTGTAGTCAGCAGGTTTCATCCGGCAGTGCATCTTGACATTATAATCTTTGAAAACAGCCACAGTCTCGTGGCAAATTAGGCAGACACAGGCAAATTAGGCAGACACAGTTGTTTCAGATTTTTTCCGAGTCATACCTAAGATGGTAGGTGGTCCTTGAGGAAGAACATTATTTATAAAATACAGAGGTTGCCAAACTTTTTGAATCTGAGAGCAATTTTTTGTTACTGATTAGTTTAAGGGCTACCAGTTTTACATGCATTTCTAAAATAGCAACTTATGTTATTACTATGTAGTTACAATTTTATTTTTATGTTATTACCGGATTTTAGTTACTATAAGTAGGAATAAAATAAGCACAGCCAACAATTAAAGCATTTTTTTAAGACATTGTTCATGTCAATGAGTTTTTATGCCAGTTAGAAATCAAATTTTCCTAGAAAATCACTTTGACCTATCACTGATGACTAAATTTCAGAAACAGTTTGCAGGCTACTCTGGTCCTCTCAGGACGCTACTGGTTGGCCACGGCTACCACGTTGGAGACCCCTGATATAATATATACACTGTACTCACAATATTTCAACTTTTTCACCCACAAATCAATGCATTCAAATTGAACAGCAGTGGAAGTTATTTAGCAAAAACACTACACATCTCCTTGTGTATCATTGGCGTTAATGTCAGGTGGCTGAAGTTTCCTTTAATTCTCGAGGCCGATACCAAGTGAATGCATTTTGCTTGATTACTGAGCCAACCACCAATGACAAGATCATAAAAATATCAACACAGATGTGTCGCGATCTGGCACGCTTCTCCACAGTATAGTTGCCTTGGAAATATACGGGTTATATTACGCCAAGCAGCTCTCATTTTTTAATTTTTTTTTATGCAATAGTAAATATGTGCTTGTCTTTGTCATTGCTATCTTAAATAGTCACATGCTCTTGCAGTTTGCCCTTATATGTGCCCCGCCTAAAATATAAGAAATGGACGCAAATTAGTTCATTTATATGACTGTTTATGTGTTGGGCTTTAAATCCGGTGCGGCTCGAACAAAGGCAAAATTGCGTTTCATTCTTAAATTTGAGCTTGAAGCTTTTAATTTGGTGCGCTGTAGTCCGGAACTTACGGTAGGTGGTCCTTGAGGAAAAACTGTGTGTAAACAACAATGACAACATTGCTTTGGCTTCATTCAACTTTTGCGGTTGTGCTGGCGGGACAGTAGCATTGCGTAATGTCATGTTGTGAGCGCTCCCCAGAGGTGATGTCACCACCAAGCAAATGTCTTGTCTCACATGTTTAATTACTGTGTGTGACACAACACGCACACAAACAGTTATGTACTGTGAAGTGTGGATGAAAAAAGTCCACTCACACCTTGTTAAATGAGTTCTGTAAGATACTGAACTACTGGAGTGTCCCTACGCTGGGTGGAGCCAGGCAGAGGGGCTAGTTTTTACCTGAAGTCACTGGAGCGACTTACTGCAGGGCTGTCCAAACTTTTCAGAAAGCGGGCCAGATTTGGTAAGCTGAAAATGCGTGAGAGCCGACTATTCAGCCTTGCATTCTTTAAACAGTCTTTAATAAATTCACCTCCCCGAGAAGGGTTTGCAATGATTGGCGATTAGAGCCGCAACCTCGTAGCTCGCCTTTTTAGCATTTTCATTTGACTCACAGTGTCTCGCAAAAGTGCTACTGTGATGTTAAAACAGCTTCCAGTTGCTTTACCATTTAACAGCATTCGTTTCCAGTTTGCTTTTTGTAGTCAGCATGTTTTATCTGGCAGTGCCTCTTGACATTATATTCTTTGAAAAAAGCCTCAGTCTCTTGGCAAATTAGGCAGACACAGTTGTTTCAGATTTTTGTGGGGAAAAATATTCCAATTTCCACCTGTTCTCAGAGCAGCAGCCCTCACAGTCAACTTTCCTTTTATTATTTACAGTCGGTCTTATATTGTTTGACCAGCCTTGGGGGTAGGGCGTCTGTCGAGACTGGGAGGTCTCTGGTTTGAGCCTCGGTCGAGTCATACCTAAGACTTACTACATTGGTACCCGTTGCCTCCCTGCTTGGCGCTCGGCATTAGGGGTTGAAATTGAGGGGTTTGGTCACCTAATGACTCCCATCGACGCGTGTTGCAACACATCAGTTGGGTTGAGCGAGGAGGCTGGGAATTCTCTCCTCTGTATCAATCTCACAAAAAGAGTCAAGAATGCAAGAATGTGAGTGTGTTCTTGACACTAGCCACCTCCCATTAGGAGGATATGGCTCCGTTATATACATACATACATTTACAGTCGCCATGAGAATGTGGTGGGCTAAAATTCTGGTAGCCGAGGTTTCAGCCAAAATCACCCTTCCTCCTCGCGCGTCCTCACAAATGAAATATGAAAATTCGGGTTTGCTTCGGCCTTGGTCCCATAACCCCTTGGATGCTGACTGGTTGTGTACACAGTAGGTAATGGTCACTGTTCTCTTGCGTGTGAATTGATTTTTTTTTAACATTTGACCAAGAACACGTTCTTTTGTTGCTAAATTTTGCAAGCTTTGATAAATTACGTAAATTATTTGTAGTACTTTCTAACTGTGACTATTTAATGGAATTGTTGCAAATGGCACAGCACATTCACACATGCAGTTCATGCCTGAGGGAATTTTGGGGGCAACAGCTGCCATGTTGGACATCCAGGCACGCAGCTGCCGTCTGTCCGTCTTGACTGCTCTTTGGTTATCCTCTTTTCACTTAAAATCCAAAACTGAAAAAAGTTAGATCAGCATAATTTACGTGACTCGCATTATGTTGTGTTTGGAATTTGTTGTAGTTATCGACTCTTCACGGCTATTGAAACAATTTATGTGAATTATTGGTGAATAATTAAAGAAAAAAAAATTGCATTTCTTGAAGTACATTTAGTGGTCAACTGCAGTTATTTTTAACATTTCAACAACTAACAGTTGTTCTTTGAACTGCTTGTTTTTAACTTCAAATAAGTTTGTCAGACACAGTCTGGATTAATGCTCAAGCTCTCCATTTATAGCAAAATATATACATAAAAATGTACAATGCGTGGCATCAAAACTATATTGGCTTGAATGTTACTTGAAGCTCATCAAAATGAGTAACACTACGTTTCTTACAATTGTCCAACGTGCTCTTGCTATGTTCTTGCGTCACCGATCTACTGCCTTGATACGCAAGGTATACTTTGCAAACCTTGCAAGTATTCTTTTTATCTGCAATATTCAGGCTAAAATAATGTACATAATTTTGACTCTGTCATTCCTGTATGTTAACTCTCAAGACAGAGACGCTATTGCGCATAAGAGTTTCTGGCGACAAATCAACAATGAATTTCATTTTTTCTATTTTGTCGACTTTATCGTTGCAGCACTAGTTAATAATATTTATTAAATATTCGTCATGAACTCTCGCCTGCGTTGTATTCACTCCTCCAAATATATTTTCTCCCTCCTTCGTTACCTTGACTTTCTCTATACGCCATTGGTTCCATCAACATTATCTTAGTTTTCCATCTCAACTTCTACTGTTGCATTGAAAGGCATTTTTCTTGGCCAAGCGAGTGCAGACGAATGCATAGCCGACCTGAGTTCTGTGAAAGCTGTAGAAAAATTATAGGACATATGAGGCCACATTCACAAAACTTTTTCACACCATTCCACGTTTTCCATTTAAAATAAATGAAGTTCTTCATTTTTGCGATTCAAACAACTCAAAACTGCGCATCCCATTCAGAGAGCTTTGGATAAAATACAAACTAAAGTCTACTGTTGGTGCCTGAATATTACTGGCTTCTTTCATTTTATTTACAGGTTTTATATTGTTGTAGTTGTTTTTTTACAAAAGAAATACATCTCTTTTTGCCTGTTGTAATTGAAGATGACTGACAAAGCCATAAGAAAATATAGCTTTATTTATCTGATCATGTTGAAGTAAATTTCGTTAGGTTTTCAATAGGTTTAATTAGGTTTACCAGACGAGTGGTTCTCAACTGGTTTGACTTGAGGAACCACCATTCCACCCTTATGACAAGCTGTGACTCAAGCCAACAAAACAATTCCACTTCTCAAATATATCAAATGAAAGGAATGTGCAGTTTAACCCCTTAATGTTCTTGTGAAAATCCCAATCCAAGACGTGCCAAAGTCAAATGAATGCTCTTCTTGAACCTTTTAGAGAATATGGACGGTTTTGGTCTCTTTTGAAAAGTAAGACTCTAAAGTTTTTTCCCAGACTAAAATAATTGCTGAAAGTGCATTGAGTAATCAGAGTTGGAACTCACATAAATGGAAGGTTTTTATTCTCACCTGAATTTATTTTTGCAATTAAATGCCTACGATTGAGTATAACATGGGTATCTTAGCTTGAAAACAGATGAGACCTGGCACCTTGTCAAATTTGATCACAACCTGGAAAACCAAATATTGTATTTCCAAAGGTGGCCATTTGGAGACAAGCAGTTTACAAAACTAAAACCTTTGCAAGTTTATATTTTACTTTGGCCAATTTAAAAAAATGTTTTTAATGTAAAAGAGTTGTAAATGTTTGACTTCTCTTTCCAGGAGTCAGATCAATAAATGTGCACACTTGCGCGTAATAATGGTGCGTAAAAATGAATCACTGATTGCCTTGTGCACGATGTTTTCAGCTGTGATTTGAATACACCCCCGGAAAATGGCACAAAAATATGTTTGGATTTTCATTGGCCAACCAATGTGTCAATCATCGTCACTTTGGTTACTACTGGCTGAAGATATTTGGAACTACAATGGGTGATCTTCCTTTTATCAAACAAGCCCATATAGGCTAATGCGGGCTGAGGACCATGTAAAAAAGCCTGCCATTGGCCGAGAGAGTAGTCAATCAAAAGGTCAGAGTCTGACGGAAAAGAAGTGTATTTTTAAAGGGGAGTTTTAGAACAAAACAAACTAATTACAAAAATGAACATCGGACGAAGCAGACATGCTTTTAGGCGGATATTTTTTTGTCTGTCGGCATTATCGTATGTTTTGGAGTAAATATTTTACACGGTTGGATTCACTAGACTTTTGCAGATGTAAAGCCATGGTTGCGTACATTTAACAAATATTATGACGGGCAGGGGAAGTAATTGTTGAGTTACGCCAGCTTTATAGTTTTTGGGTATCTTGTTTTAGACTGATCTGGATGTTTCTGTAATGAGCATTTTTGGAAATAGCCATCGTACCTTGAATCTCAAGAGTTTAAGCTTTCCAAGGATATTTGGAATGACGAATTATCGTGACTAATGACATCGTACGGACAAGTATTTGTTTATCATTCGGCATTATCGCCATTTACTGTTTAATTGACCCTCCTTTTTTGACTTATTATTAGCATTATTTTACCAGGGCAAAGGCCAGCAACCCACTGAAAAGAGGCCCGTGATCCACTGTTGAGTCCCAACCCACCCGTTGAGAAACCCTGCACTAAATTGTACGTGTCATTCAAACACTTTTCAACATTCAGTCTAGCCTTCAGTTTACAGCCATTTTTATATATGGCCCTTGGTCCATTTAACGATGACACGCCTGGATTAAGAGTAAGTATTCTCCAAATTCCATTCCTTCTTGTGAGATAAAATTATTTAAAGTGAGAGATAATCTACAAAGCTTGCATTACTACTCCTTTCTTTTTTCTCAACAACTTTAAACTATATCATCCTCAAAAAGTCTATCGTTTTTCACTTTCTGGGAGTAAGTCTCACTGGCATTGTATTAATAAATATAGCTTGTCAAGTAGTTGAGTGATGCAAACCAAAGCAGATGTGCTGATAATAGTGAAGTGTGCCGAGATCAGGCAATGGAAAACGGTGACGGGGAAAAAAAAGGAAGTTAACAGCTTGGCGCGTGTGTGGCGTGCGATGATTTAGAAGCTGGCCTGTAACATATGACATGTGCTTTTAATCGGCGCTACATGAACGCTAAAATTCGACATCCTTACTTAAAGAACGTATTTCATCAGTAGAACTGGGAGGTTTTCGCAGAACTCTTTTGAGAATATTTTGTATTGTCCCAGCCTAAATGGGATGTCCTTTGTCAAACCTTGAAAGTGAGATGAGTCATTTTATGTGTCTTTTAAGTATTGTCTCTATCAAGTATGTGGTAGCAATGCCCAACTGAGTTCTAAACCCGTATACTTTTTTACTTCTGCGCCTAGATGCCTTTTTCTTACTTTTAGCAACGTTTTTCGGTGCAGAACAATTAGATAGGTGAAATTGCGAGACAGGGCTGTGTAGAGAGTGAGAACATTATCGTTTCCGCATTTTCTTTGGTTTCTATTTGTTAGTGTCTGATGGATCATTCACCGTTTATTCTATGACCGCTTAAAAGGTAAGGTGTTTTGAAACATTAAACATTAGAAAAAAATGAAAAATACATCAACTGTAGGCAATCCAATGGCAGTTGTGTACAGTCTGGCAGTTTGCCGTACAAAAACAGTCAATTTGAGAAACATAATACGGTTTCTCCAAAAAGTTCATTGCTGCAAGCACTACCTAACAAACCATGTATCCCAGCACTGCAGTTACACGCTCTGTATTACTTTTGGTACATGCACAACAGCACTGAGTGGTAATGACAATAAAAAATACGGTGGTTTTATTTCAAGAATATCAGGTGCCTTATTTTTTCAATAGGAAATGAAATATCCATAAAATGCAGTGCTTAATTCCAACTGACCTTGTATTTCAGTATCAATCCTGCTAGTTGCCCCAAACATGCCCACATTTAGCCCAAATTTCATCAATAAGCCCTTCGCCAATTTACTAGATCAATGCCTGTTTGGTTGGGCAATACAGTTTCCCTGTTGAATTCATTAGAATATGAATCCCTCATGAGGCGTTTTTTTATGCTCTCGCATCCCTGTCTACTGTCCCAGTTTTGTTCTAATTTTTCAATCGAGTTCAAGTCCGTCAACATTCACGTATTTGCAAGCGCATCACGATCGAGCGACAGAAGCTCAACGATACAGTCAGTGGTGGCGGCTTCGGGTAAAATAGTTCCAAATTCCGTACAGCTCCTTTAAGGATGAAATTATTTATTTAGTTTCGCAATCTGGCTGTACAAAAATAAAACAAGCCCAGGTGCGCCATCAAACTTTTGCTTTGGTCTACAAGGGGCGCTTTTTTTTCCAGCAGACGTTGATCCAAGTGATACTGCAGCTGTTTACAGGACAAAATCCGCCATGTTGGATCAGGTTGCAGATGAAGATCAGAGTTTCATACCATCATTATTTGTAAATCTTTCTATTCCTTTAGGTTTAGGTCCAAACTACCTCCCTTTTGAAATGATCTTCAGTTATTTTTTCCATCAATCCATCTTTGTCCCACCTCCTTCTATCCATGTCCCTGAACCTTCCTTCCCCGTTTTTAAAAAAAGAATTATAAGAGGTAAGATCAAGTTCCAATTCCAACCGCCCACCCTCTCCAAGCAATCATCTTCTGGTTCTATAGGCTCTTTGGTCTTACATTCCTTAATACCTCTGGTGATGTCGCACTTGGGTCCCACAGGTGTCCTTTACCCCCACATCATTGAGGTTTTTCCATGCTTTTTTCCACTAATCTAGTGCTTCTCAGCCTTTTATGGTGATCTACCTCCTGCAAATCGTTATCCAGTACCACTAGCCGTAATTCTTTGTTAGGGATGAAATAAAATAAACACTAATAAACAAGTAATCTCATATCACTATTTAAATTTCCGACGTTTTTTTTACCAAAAAGCAATGCTGGAATCTGGAAAAACTCATGTCAAGGTGGAGTTTGGGCTGGCTTGATGGGAAAAATAATTTTAACATGTATATATCACTTGCACTAACAAAACTTGCATTCATTCTCTAAAAAGCTATTTGGCCGCATTCAGCGCAACAGATGACCACCACTCTTCAGTAGCGGTCAAATGAACAGAAAACGGCAAGAATGATATGAGGCAAGTTTAATGGAGGGCAGAAAGGTGGTAGCTGGCGACAAAAAAACAGGAAAAGAAAAAGAAATGTGTTAAACAAGGACTGTTATAATTCACTTCACTCATCTTGCACTTTTTGCCTGTCATCTGTGTGTCCCTGGTTGTGTGTTGTGTTACGTGCTTGCAGAATTTAGCAGTTAAATGCCTTTAACGAGTAGCTCCTCACACTCAAATAAGCTCGTACTATGGGAATTCTGTTTCTTTTTCGAGAAACGTCTCTTTCAGCTCGGCTCGCTAAAATGAGACAACTCTTTCAGCTCCCAGAAGCCTCTTCAGATCCTTTGCGTTGCGTCTATCTATATTTTAAAAACTATTATGTAACATTACGCACATAATTACTTTTGGGGGACAAATCTAGCTAAAAAATAGAAAAAAGACAACAATGAAAAATGAAACAAGAGAAAAACAAAAAAATAAAGACAAAAAGGGAGACAAAAGAAGAAACAATAATAAAGGGGGAAAAGGAAGTAAAAGGCTAGAAGACTCAAAATAATATAAGGAAAATGAAAAAAGGAAGGAAAAGCAGGAAAAAATAAGAGAAAAATAGGAAAAATGCTGGAAAAAGAAAACATTATTGTCTTGCATGAAGGCAGAGGGCGATGGTGAGACCAAGGATTCTGATTTGGTGCGCAATTTAGCCCCAAAGGATAGAATTAGTGGTAGTATTAGCAAATCAAGCTATTCAGTATTTTTTTCTTATTACATGGACTTTTTTTCATAATGAAAGATTACCTGCCTAATGAGGTTTGACGACAAAAGATCAGCACATAGACTCGATTTATAAGTTAAGGTAAGATAAAACTTTTTTTCAATGTTACAGTTAATATATTGCTTTCTTGCTTTACAAATTAAATGATGAAGAACATATTGGTTATTTTGGTTGGAAATCTGACTGCGACTCACAAGACACGAACCTCACCCTGCTTCTTAATATATTTATTGTATTGGTATCATCCTGAATTTGGCAATATTGTTAAATAATTTTGCAATTATTTATATTTATTTAAAACTCTATCCCCTAGAGTCCTTTTTTATATCCTTTTTTGAGAACCACTGCTTTGATTACGTTTACAACAGTGATATAGTGCCCTCCCAAAAGACTGTTCCTTCCCAAAATATTTTCTCTCATTCTTATCAATACCTGAGGATTTAATCCCGATTGTTTATTCCCCTTTCTTTGGTTCTCCATCATTTCAGTCTACAGTTCCTTTGTCTCTATCAACGCTTACTTAAATTCTCATTCGTCCAGTTTGTTCACCAAACCCTCCAAGCAAGCATTTCCTGATTCTTCAGGGTCTCAATCCTTTGGAGCCCAGTCCTTATAAACCTTTTTCCACATGAGTCAAACTATAACCCGGCCATTGTCCATATGTTAGGATCTACCGTCTGTCCCTTTGTCTCCAGTTGCTTATTACATGATTTGTCCACCTCCTTCATCGCTTTTACTGTTGGCCCCACTCTCATGTTTCTTCAATTTAATTGAGGTATCTGATGCCTGTCTGGAAAGGATGTAAAGGTGGCCAAGGTTTGCAAGTTAATTGCTTTGAGTCACATGCATGCGCACACGCAGGCATACAAACACACATTTTTTATGAAATGATGCTCCCAAATGTATAAGTGTATGTAATTGCCTTGTGTGTAGAAAGGAGCTCAAATGACCTCACTTTCTCACAAACTCAGTTTGTAACAAGTGGAGTGGACCATCTGGACCACTCTTGACTAACTGTGCGTGCGCATGAGTGCAAGTGAACGTGAATGCGAGTCTAGCAGGATTCTTGTGCTCAGGTTACATGCAGTGTTGCCTCGCTAATGGCAAAAAAATGCAGCGGGCTATCGCGTTTGTTCAACTGCTGTCGGCACGCACGCCTTTACCTACGTTCACATGAACACCAAATGTTGCCAACAAATGTGCACAACCTTTTTTATTGTTTCAGTATGAGCGGGCGTTGGTTGTCAGTACCTGAGGTAAGATCATTTTTTCATGGTTTATCAAAGTGTGGTTTTGTATTAGTTAGCACCCCCTAGTGGTCAAACACCTTCATTTGTTGATAGAAAATCATTATTGATTTGAAAAAAAAAAATCAAAAATAAAAGAACTATCATATAAACTTACTTTTTTTAAAATACTGTTAGGTCGAGAAATTTGTATTTGTTTGACGTAACATGAGGCTCACTGAGGGAGCTGACATGATTGTCTTGCATCTTGCTGCTAAAGCCTGGCACAAACCTCACGCCAACCGCAGAATTTACCGTTCAGACTTTTGGCTGCAGAACCCCAACTGCGTCGCGCCCTCGCTGACCTGAAGACTTTTTCATCTGCGCCATTTTCAGATCTACTTTAAAATGTTTACATCACGTGTTTTCTGATTGGATCTGACCATTCAAGATGACAATTACCACAGAGTCATAGCAATTAGGAAGACGGGCAAATATTTACTACTGTTTCGAAAAAAAAAGGAAAAAAAAATGAATCAGGGCTGCATCGCGTAAAATATGAGCCCTATAATAATAGAAGACAGCACCAGGGCAACCATACTGTAGAGTATAGTGCCAGATTGCAACGCTATACGTGAAAAGTTCTCTATTTGTGTTGTCTTTGGTGCTTGCCACAGTAACAGACCATATTGCATTAGCCTTTCATCATTCCTCGCGGATAAAAGGAGACTTCAGTGACTAGACAATGATTCAGATAATACAGAAATAAATATAAATCTTGTCGCTGTTCAGTTCTGATGTATAAATTAATGACTATAATTGTGGGTGAAAATAAATACGGTGAGTACATAGTAAATGTAATTTGAGACACATAATACGGTATGTATTATATGAAAAATGTTGGCAAAAACATTAACAAATTTCTCCCCAAGAAGGCCGTCATTAATGTTCTAGGCGTTTTTTGTGTATGGAGCACACACGCTGTGGAAAAGGGCAGCTCACCTTTTCCTTGGTGCCATACACGCTTGAGGATTTTGGCGACCGACTGCCAAAATGAATCATGATCAAACATGTTTTATATTTGACGCCATTGGTGCTGCACTTTTTTGCTTAAAAAAAAACAAAAGTGAAATGCCGATCGCCAGGTCTGTGCAGAGCTTAAGGGTACTTTAAAAACAAAAAAGTGGTAAAAGGCCAGTCAAAAAATGAGAGGAAAAATGGTGCAGTTTATTCACTCTGAGTGTCCGTAGTGTACATTATTTTTTGCTCTTTGTAGCACTCGTTTTCAGTTGTACTACGCAACTCAACGACATCCAGTGGTCACATATTTCACAGTGTCCTTTTAGTCACTGTAGTTATTTAGTCATACCCTGCTGAAGCACACTACAAGAAAAGACTACTGGTACTCTAGGTTTTGACTGTAATTTTGCCTTGGTTAGAGACCTGGTCCTTGATTTCCCTTTGTAGTTGTTCTCTGATTGGTTCTTTGCTGATTGTTGCAGTTCCCAATTCATAGTCTGTTTCGAAAGACAATTTATTTCTGGGGAGCATTATTATACATTTTTTGAGCTGGTTGTTTTTTTTTTGTTAATTGGGGAGATTTGATCTGCAGCCTTAGTTGAACTCTTTAATTCTGGGCTTGAAACACTCATATTCTATATCTGATGAAGAACCTATATTTCAGGTTGATAATGTCTGTGTATTGTTTGTTGATGCAACATCCATTGCAGCTTGGTCATCCTAGAATGGGTAATACCTCACTTGTGGCCGCTTCTCAAGATTTCTGATTTACTTCATGCTGGGGTTTTTAAGTTTTTCGTTGCCTGCATGCAGGTATCAAATCAGGAGGTGTTGTAATAGTAGTCTGTCAGCCCTTTCAAATTCCATGTGTATAACAGCTTTACAAAAAAATAAGAATTTTGTTTGTGGTTACATGGATTCGGGCTTTTTTTCTTACTTTTTTGTTCGTTTGAGCGCTGGTTATCATTTTTGCCTTGATTTTGACTGGTATGTTATATGTTTTTGGTTCTGGTTTATTTGTTTTTTGACGATTTCGTGTTTTTTCCCTTGGAGTTTATGTGGTTTTAAACAAGCCCTGCATTTTTTGCTTTGTTTTATTTTTTGCTTTTTGTGTTCTTGATGCAGTTTTGGACCATTTTAATTATTTACTTTTTATGGTTAGTTTTTGGCTTGGATTGTAGACTATATTTTGCTTGGTTCTTTGGCTTTTCTACTTGATTCTTTCACTCGGTTCTATTTGGTCGTGTTGATTTATTAGCCTTGGCTATCAACCTTTTTTTGTTTGTAGTTGTTGATAGAAGTTTGACCAAATTCTACATATTTTTTTATGAATTTGTTGTCTTGATTTGTGATTGTTTCTAGTCTTGACCAGCACATAATTGCTGGCAATTATTTAATGAGTTGACAAGTGTTTCTTGTGCCATAATTTACCTATGTCGTGACTAACACAGGTGATCTGAAATTCCTTCCTACCCATTAAGATGTCCTGCCATTGCTCAGTGCACATGCGCACGCAGATGCAGAAAGCTGTGATGTTTGCTTTTAAAAGCGGTGAGCACTTACGAATTTTGCTTTTATTCAGTCTTATTTGACTCTCTCACTGCTTCAGAATTCTGTATAATAGTCACAAAGCTTTTAAGCCTGGTGTGTTTTTCTGTGTTAGCTTTCAAGAATGTTTGTTGACTATTCTAATCACGCAGTAGATGTATGTATGCCAACCCTCGTTTTATATCATCAGTCTCAGTTCTGTTTCCAATAATTCTGAGCTACAGTTTAGCGGGTTTTACTTGGTTATAAAGAAATCAAAATTGATGCAGTAAGAGGTTGGACGTCTCGAGAAGGTAGAATGTTTTGGCCGAACACTGGCACCAGTTCAGTCTAAGTTTTGTCAAATTAGCACAGTTTCTATCCTCTCGTCAAAACTGACAGAAGCTTCCATTATGGGTCAGATGGAGCGGAAATCCTGCAGCCACGGTGACGACGGTGAGAGGTAAACATGCTGGCTCCTACGAAACAAAGTGTGCTGGCCAAGTCACATTTCAAAAAATGTTTTTGAGAGTGTGATGGAGGCAAAGCTGTATGTCAGCACATACACGCACACACATGCGGATGCTTTGACTCAACACGCCTCTACGGGTGGACGGGGGGTCAGGCCTGCATTTCACGCATGTCTGTCCCACATCCTCTGGTTCTGCCTCGTTTCACATCCGCTAAAAGAGACGCTAGGCATTGCATGGAGAAAAGAAGAAAAGAAGTCAAGAATGGATTTTTTTTTCTCTCGGCGCTTCCGCAGGAGATGTCATCAGGTAAACTGCACAAAGCATGGACGGTTCGAGCTGGAACACGTTTGGGACATCAAGATACTGTCACTATCCAAACATTTGCTTAATCAGCACTGCAAATGCAGTAAAATATATTACAGTGGAAATCGCTTAAATGTTATGCTGAAGAGACAACTATAGAATAAATTATCAGAAAAATCCTTTCGTTAATTTGAAGGGGGTGTTCATTAGGCTGAGTGTGGCATCATCCTCCTCCAACTCCTCCCCTTCTTTTCTGAGAGGAAGATGCTTGAAGATGAGTTGCATTCCTTCCAGTCCTTAAGAAGCTTGTTTGTTGCCATGCATGTTTTTTTTTCTTAGCCCAGCCAAAAAAGTTGATTACATGAAGAGGAGTGCTATACATGCAAATGAAGACTTTTGATGAATTTTCCCTCTAAGCTGCGCACATGCTGAATTGCGCACTGCCCAGAACTTCTGAGCGCACAAGAAAATCTATCTGGTGCATAAAAATTCATTATAAAATAGAAAGGCAAAATTTGGTCAGAATTACAGTGCATGCGGCGTTTTGAAGTCAATATCAACACAAAATTGAAAAAAAATGAAAGTAAGCACGCGTGTCGGCCCGAGCCGGAGAGAGAATGCTTACAGTGTGTGATTGCTCAGACCCTTGGAAGCTTAGAGGGAACATTGCTCCGGGTTCCGTTTTTTTCCCTTTTATGAGCAGTTTTACGTCATGATTTAAGTAGAAAATTCCATTTTTGAAAGGGAACACCCTGCAAGATACTGTAATCCTGTAAACCATTGACTGGATTTTCCATCTTAACAAATGGTTTCCTTTTATGTATTAGCCACCTTATTTCTTAAATTCACATTGGATCAAGTAAGAAAATGTAAACTAGGGCACAATATTTTAGGTTGACATTTTCGCAGTAAAAGAAAATGATGTATCAAGAGATGGGACATTGCTATAGTTGTAAGACTTCCGTGGAAAGTCTAGTCCATCACTAAAACACCTAACTGCAATATTTTAAAATAAGTGGCCTTTCTTATATTTGTTTAGTTTGGCAATTATCTTTATATATCTGTGTTTTGCCAAGAATCCTTTGAAATAATTTTATAAAGGAGATAATGCTGTGGTCTATTTGCTGCCTTGAAGGTTATTATTACTGATTTATTAGCAAAACTACCATGCGTTGCCAAAATTCCCAAGTCATGAAGCCAATGTACAGCTTTAAAATGTTTTTTTTTAAACCAGCTTGTGTAATTTAACACACGGTCTTTTATGAGTAGATCTACAAAAAGTTTCAAAAATAGCAAGGGCTCAAAAAAGTCAGCAATTTGACAACGTTTTCGAACTTAACTGTGTTTCTAGCGAATTGTTGAATTGAACCACAACTACAGAAATTCAAGACCTCAAATTAGGTTTGAACTTTTGTCATTGTGTGTGGTCGGAGCATGGAGACACAGTTTGATGGTCACATTTGTACTGTGTTCAGTGGCGCTTTGTTTTTATGCTCGGGTTAGAAATGTTCTACAGATGTTTGGGAGTAGGCTACTTCATTTCTTTCTTCTTTGCCTGAAAACGAAATATGGGCTGCAGAAAGAAGGGAAAACAATATATGTGCAAAAGAAAGGAGGGAAAAGTGGAACGGGGCTGTGAGTCTTATCGGAGCATGTACAAGTGAATGAGGAAGCTTAGTGGCTATTATGCAGCTTGAAGGATTAGATGTGCTAAGCTATTGTTAGTGATGTGCACACACACACAAACACACGCACGCATGCACAAAAACCCCTCACTAGAACTTCTTGTGTGGAAAACCCCTCTGGTCGTACATTTTGGGGCAAATAAGCACAAAGTGAGATCTCAGACTTTACTGTTACACTAAAAGATTTGCAAATTATTTTATAAATATACGGTATTCGTGTATAACGCACACCCTACATTTTTGACGGAAAACCGGTACAACATTTTGTTTCTCTTTCTTTAGGTCAAATTAAGAACTGTAGGTCACAAATATTGTGATGAGAAGTATTGCAATGAGATTTGAACCCGGATAACGGGGGTGAGCGAGCTGATTCTTAATTCCGAGACCACTAAGGTTATACTGTCGATGATACAGGAAAAAGGCATTCAATTTGATCTCATCATCAGACTGTTTTTACAGTACCACGTTGCTAAATATGGGGGCCAGCATTTATTGGCATTTATTGGACTTTGAAAAACATGAAACAAATACATAATGAATTTTATTTTGGCATTGTGTTCATAGTTTACGTTGTCAAAAAAAATATTTTAATCATGGCCCCACTTATTCAACAACATTGTACCGTGAGTAAAAAATATTGTAAGTATAAGATAAAACCTAAATCATTTTCCAATGTCGCCTAGAACCGTAGTAGTCTAGTGGTTTTAAGAATTTTACTTTAACCACTGCGATCCGGGTTTGGGTTCCATTGCATCAAATATAGTGCAAATGTGGTCAGCGATATTTTTTGACTTATCAATCATTGCTCAAATATGGTTGTATAAATAATTTTTTAATAAAAGGTGTACCCAGTTATTTTATTGGATACAAAAAATACATGTTATACATGATTATATCTCAATTGTATGTTAATATTACATGTTTTAAATTAAACATGTCTGTAGTTAGATATGAGATAAATTTATCTGTATTTTTTGTTTTTGATTTTTTCATATCACAACTAAATGGTCTGCATTTACAAAGTGCTTTTCAAGTCAATGAAGACCTTACAAAGCGCTTTACAATGTGCTTCACACTTACCTATTCACACACACGCACACACTGATAGTAGCGTCAGCCATGCAAGGCAACTTTCTGCTTATAGGGAGCATTAGGGACTCAAAGTCTTGCCCAACCTGCAACTTCTAGATCTCAAAACGAGCACTTTGCCTCCTGCGCTCCTGCTGCCCTTAATTGAATTAAAATGTATGAGCTAATTAAATATTGTTTCATTGAAAGCAATTGTAAATGCAATAAAAAATAAAAAATGTGGGTGTGTGTTGAACACAAGGTTTTACAGTATTATTGTGCATCATTGGTTACAATGGGATTTTGTGTCAGAATGTGAACAGACAGAGGACCCAGACGCGTAACGTTCTCATATTAGCTTTATTTTATGGAAATGGGGAAGTCATGCGCGTGATCACAAACGCCAGTGATTCGGCGATCATATGGTGGAGAAGTCAGGCGCGGGAAAACAGGAAGCCAAAGGCTGAAGAGATCGAAACCGGACAGGACAGACGGAATCGATACCAGATACAGGATATTGGACAGGAAGGAACAGACGGGATTGATACCTGATACCGGAGCAAGGTACCGAACAGGACGTGAGGGACAAGATCGATACTGTATACTGGATACAACAGCAAGATACCGGACAGGACAGGACAGACGGGATCGATATCGGATACTGGTTACACGAGCAAGATACCGGACAGGACGGGACTGAGACGGATACTGGATACTGGAGCAAGATACCGGACAGGACTTGACAGACGGGATCGATACCGGATACTGGATACTGTAGCAAGATACAGGACAGGACGGGTCAGATTGGATCGATATCGGATACTGGATACTGGAGCAAGATACAGGACTTTCTTTAGTCATGGTGCCAGACACAAATGTTAATTTTGATGTGCATATCACATGTTACAATAACAATGAATTTGTCACTACAATGCTTCAAGTGGAATAGAAGAATGAAATTAAATTTATTGTAATTGTAACGTGTGAAACAAATATAATAAGTTAACATTTGTCTCTGCTACTGTGACTAACAATAGTGTGATAATGTGATAAAATCTACTGCTTTTTCTGATGTCTTGTGGTTAAACTTTGGTGCACTCACCACTGCGATCTGGCTTTGATTCCTGTTGCAATTACTTGCAAAATTTGAGCAGAGAAAAAGTAAAACAAAATGTTATATCAATTTATAATCAAAGATTTGGGTTGCACAATAACACACAAATAAATCCGTTATCGTTTAGCTGTAAAATGAATCATGTTATCAATAATACAATGAGTGGGTTCACACACATAGTTCACATACCACACACAGAGTACCACAGCACACACAGAGACGCAAACTCACAATCAATGGGGTCATCTCTTGACAGAGTTTCTCGTCCTCTTGAGTAGTTTTCGTCCTCATTAGTGCAGGGATCGAGTGTTCTTCTCGTATTGTGTTCGGAGGTCGCCAGGCTCCTTCACCGAGACAGTTGGAATGGACAATTAGCCAAGAAGATGAAGCCTGAGAAAGGGGTGAAGATTGCAGTGTGCCGCAAGAAAAGACCGTTTGAAGTTTTACAAACTTTTGTCGGCATGCATCAAAGAGAACAAACCCCCTCCTTTATTCAGCTTCTTCTCCATTGCCACCGACTGAGGAATCTATTTGTCTTTTAACGACGTTTGGGGGCTAATTGTTGCAGTACACGCTCTGCTTCAAATAAAGGATGATGCAACTCTCTCTCTCTCTCTCTCTCTCTCTCTCTCTCTCTCTCTCTCTCTCTATATATATATATATATATATATATATATATATATATATATATATATATATATATATATATATATATATATATATATATATATATATATATATATATATATATATATATATATATATATATATATGCAACAAAAAGCTAGATATTCGTGACACATAATACATGTGTGCCTGTTCACAGTGGCAGTTGTGCATCTCATTGTGCTCATGGACACTTTGAATGGGAGTTCAGGAAAGTCATAGCTCTTGGGAAAAAGCTGTTCCTCATTCCGTTTTGCTTTGATGCACCTGTAGCCCCTTCCCAAAGGCAGCAGGTCAAACAGCTGGGCACCTGGATGCAACCTGTCAACTAGTGATCCAAAAAAGAAATCCGCAGGTTTGAGAGTGTTCTCCATTCGAGCCCTGGTGCTGTGGAAAGCTCTGCCCTCTGAGATTTCATCTTCAGTCTCAGTTAAACTGTTTAAATCTGGATTTGAAACACACGTATATTCTTAAATTTATGAATAACATTACATTGATGATGTCTGATTATTGCTTCTTAATAAAACGTCTATTGCAGCCTGGTCATCCTGAAAGGTGGATTACCTTATGTGTGGCACCTTCGCAAGGTTTATTATTTTCTTCAGGCTGAGTTTTTCCTTGCCCCCATGTAGGTTTTAGATCAGGGAATGGTGTACGAATATTTTGTAGTCTGTACAGCCCTTTGAGACTTCTTGTGATTAAGGGCTATACAAATGAATATGACTTGACATAGTGTTTTGGGCTCTTTTGAGGCACCCAGTGGATGAGATGTCCATAAAGGAGGGGAGAGGATAGGCAATGATGCGCTGTGCTGCTTTGACTGTCCTCTGCAGCCTCCTGTCCACTTTAGTGCAGCTCCCGTACTAGAAAGAAATGCAGTATGTCAGCAGCAGGCTCTCAATATGAGTTCTTATGTATTGTTTATCAGGGAAGAGCATAGGACAATGCACTTTTAAACAAAATGTATAACAAAAAATAATAATTTAATTAAACAACCAGCTCAGTGGTGCTGGGGAAGGGCGCCCCCGGGGCTGGGAAGCCGCTGGTTTTGTGCCTTGGCCAAGCCTTGCCTACGACTTACCACCTTGGTACCCGTTCCCTCCCTGCTTGGCACTCGGTGTTAGGGGATGGAATTGGGGGCTTTGGTTACTTAATGACTCCCAACGACAGATGTTGCGAGACATCGTTTGGGTAGAACTATTGTCGCATCATTTACTGTACACAATTGTGTGCCGGCCGCTGATTAATCGGGGATAGGGTGAGGAAAAAGAAGAAGGAAGAAATATATTCTAATTTAGCAAACATTTTTTTCGAATGTAAAGAATTCTAATAATTCTTAAAAACGATGTTTTGAGGAAAAAAAAAACAATCTAGAGCAGGGGTCTTAAATTCAGTTACGCTTAAGAGGCAGAGCTGGAATCTGGGTGAGGTAAGGCTACATTGGGTTTCCCTCAAGATAACTTCTGATTAAAAAAATTCCACTGTTCTCAAATATATTTAAAATAAAAATAAAACATCAAGAATTAATATGAACACAGATCTATTGATCAGTTGTAAATTAATCCATAATTTACATTAAAAGGACATAAAACATAACGACAGTGTGTATTGACCACTGGATGCCGCGGTATTGTGTAGTGCAACCGAAAACGAGTACTAAAAAGCACAAGGAAGAATACAAACTATGGAGACTCAAAAGTGACAATTTTTTTGCCCAGCCTATTCAATGTTTTTTTGGGGGGTACCCGTAGCAGCAAGATGGCTGAAATATGTCTGCTCCCTCTAGGTGAGCCTCATCTTATGTAAAATAAACACAAATTTCTCAACCTACGAGTATTCTAAAACATGTAAGTTCATATCATAGTTTATGTGTTAGTTTTGTTTTTTTCTTACCACCAGGATCCGCTTAAAGATACACACTGTCCTTTTAAACTTTCATCATAAGGTGGGGGCCTCAGACTACCATCCTGCGGTCCGCAATTGGCCCCTGGGCTCCGATTCGAGACCCATGCTCTCGAGTAAGAAACCCAACGTAATCCATGTGGGGGTTGCCAGGAGGCCTTTGCTGAAATTGGAGGTGATAAAGATCTTTCTGCCAAGCAGTGAAAAACAATCTCTCAGATCCCTATTATAATTAGCTTTTAGTTTTACTTGGTTGGGATACGTTTTAGGATTTTATTTCATCGTAATCAAAAAGAGCTCTTGCTTCACTGAAAAAAAGGAAAGCTAAAATGTAATCTACCATCGTTATTATGGAAAAGTGATCAGAAAAGCAGCCAACACATGAGAACAGAGACTTCTTGTGCGTATTGGCAATCTCTGGTGAAAAATTCCCCCAAGCGCTGGTTGGTGTCATCTTAACAGGGGTCCGTTTTACTGAGGAGGTTCAACAAGTGTAGAATCTAACTTTGACTTGTGAGGTAGATAGCTTTTGTTTCCAGGTCTGCATATTTGAGTCGGTTAATTCAATTAAGAGTAGTTTTAACTTGATCCATAAGGAAAATCAGAATTCTGATCTCAATCTGAATTTTCATTGCATAAGACCGAACTTGGGAGGGATTGGTGCTGCTAGGCTGTACTTGCCCAAGACACACAACAGGAAGTGGACTCTGACGACCCAGCGGTTAAGAAATCCCTCAACCTTTCAAAAAATGCACCCACTGGTACTATGGCAACGGGTCAAGATCTCAAGTGATCTCTCTTTGCAAAACTGTTATAATCACTCCTCTTTCTGTGTTTTTGAGTGTTTGGGGCGGCAGTAGCTCAGGAGGTAGAGCACTTGTCTTGGGATCAAGGGATCCCAGTTCGAATCTCGGCTCGTCCGTGTTACATGTCGAAGTGTCCTTGGGTAAGACACTGAACCCCTAATACCCCCAATAAGCAGGTTAGCGTCTTACATGGCTGCAATACAAGGCCCCTATTGGGAAATGTGGAGCACATTGTAAAGCGCTTTGGGAAGTCATTGACTTGAAAAGCGCTGTATAAATGCAGATCATTTCATTTCATTTTTCATTATGACACCATCCCCTGATCTAAAACCTACAAATAATACACAGATGTTGTCAACATTAAATATAGGTTACTCATATGCTATAGAATAGAAGTGTGTTTTAAGCTTGGATTTAAAGATTTCCACTGAGGTTGCAGATCGAATCTCAGGGGGCAGAGCATTCCACAGCACCGGGGCCCGAATGGAGAACGCTCTCGAACCTGCGGATCTCTTCTTGGCTCTTGGGATTACTAGTAGACCAGCATTTTCAGAGCGAAGGCTCTAGACCGGAACATAGGGGAAAACTGTACTGTTATTAAGGCTGGATGATTAACCAAAATCGAATCAAGGCGCCGGCCTATCAGAAGCAGGTTTTAATGGCACTAGCCAATAAAGACCAGGCAAAGTTTGCAAGATTTGTGAGCGCGACTATGATAGGCTGGTGTAAGTGATCAATTGAGCAGCCTGGCACACAAGTGGCCACCATAACAAACGCCACAGCTCATACCTTTAGTGGCCCGCTACATGGAATAGATTCATTATTTAAATCGGACTCTGAGGAAAGTGAGAAAAGCGCACAGAAAAACTAATCACTACTGGGTGTCGCTTGGATATGTATCGCGTCCGGGAATCGACTGAGGCGGTGTCGGGAAGGAAAGCTAACAGCTAGGCTAACAACTTCTTAAACCGCCACTGCGGAACCTGGCTAGTCACCAAGGCCAGATCCATTACCCATGAAACGGATGACTTGGAGCTAGCACTTGTAGAAAACCGCTACATTTGTGACTCTTGTATTTTATTCATCATAAAGACCTTGCAGAAGTCCAGGTTTTCCAACGCTGGCATCCCTAAATAGCTTTCTTACACTGAAAGAAGTAGCTGTTTAATGTTATTGTACTTTTGTATGATGACAATAAAGACTATTTATTCAACTGCAATTCTGTTTTATTTTGTAGATCTGTAGTTATTGTTACAATTGTATACTCTCAATACAGAAGGACATCAACTCAAGGTGAGTTTGCGTGTCACTATTTTCAAGTTCACCCCAAAAACAAAACAAGCACAGAAAATGCCCTTTTCTTGTAAAATCGAAAATCGCATCGAAATTGCAATACTGATCTGAAAAATCGCAATTAGTTTTCTTTCCAAAATCGTGCAGCCCAGTTTCCATCAGACCATAACAGCAACTGCCCGTCTTCTTCAAGCAATATAGAAAACCCTACAGAGCAATGGAAAGAAACTTTTTGCCTGAGTATCACATGACAACTATTTCCCATATTTATCATCTAGGTATCATTGGTGAGGGTCTCTGCCAAGACAAGTAGCTGTAGTAGTGTTTGCGTGTCGAGTTGCCGTGTTGTGGTGATGAGCGGCTGTTTTTTTATTTGACATCGTTGTAAAGAACCGCTGATCAAAGAAAAGTTGTCAGCATGACGCCTCACACGCTAGCGTGCCGATTGGTCTTTGAAGTTAAAAACGAGGGCCGCACGTTCCCAAAGAGAGACCCACACACACTCCGTTCATGCAAAGTACGCACGCAATCACGGAAACCGGCATACTCACTTGCAAACACACTTGTGTTATGTTGACACTCGGGAAGCTTTGAAATGTGCTTCAGTGTGCCATGTTTAGGTTGGACAAATGCCCACTTCCCACCGTTCTAGACTTTTTGAAGTGCCACTCGGGACCCGGTTATGGCAAACTTGGTGATGGGTCAGGTGATTGTGCGACATGGGCAGATCTAATATGTATTGGCTTATTCATAAATTTGCATTCTTATGTATTGAACTTATTGTATTGATCCAAATAATACTTGGCAGCATCGATCGATACTGATCCAATATTTTTTGCTCAGAAATTTCATGATTATTGAATGATGAAACCCTCTCCCCTTGAGTTAGTATTTAGTTACGCTAAAAACAGTAAAATTACTTTAGGCACTAAAAATGTTTAATTTTTATTAAATACAAGTAAACTTTAACAGTATAAAACAGTAAATATGAATGTTTCTATTACAAATATTTTAAAACAAAACCAAGAGAGTTAAACCCAAAAAAGCAGCAATGTAACAAAAATACAAATGCTGTGCAACATGGGTGTCAGAACTTTTCAGGCGGGGCAGATTTGGTAAGCTGTTAATGTGTGAGGGCTGACTATTCAGCCTGGCATTCTTTGAATACTATTAATTAATACTACATTAATACTAAAACCCAACACATGAATGAGAAGCAAATTGGACACTATAAATTTTCCATGGGTGTGAACATGAGAGTTAATGGTTGTCTGTCTTTGTGTGGCTCTGTGGTGAACTGGCGACTCACGCAGCGCGTACCCCGCCTCTGCCCAGAAAATGCTGGGATATCCTCCAGCAGACCACGTGGCCCGAAGCCAGTGTTTCTCAATTATTTTCTCTTACTCCGCCCCCTCGGAAGAAGACATTTTCTCGCATACTTGCCCCTATAATACTCCAATTTCCACTTTTCCTAGAAGCGGCGGCCCTCACAGTCAACTTTCCTTTTTTAAAAAAAAAGAAAATTGTACAAATGTATTTTATACTGCGATCAACATTACTGGCAGGCCACAAATTATTTATTTTCTGGTGAAGGCCACCGGCCTCTAGGACTTAAGATTTTGGTTTGGAACTCACCTCAGCCCCAAACAATAGAAATAGCTATACTAATTGCAAGCTTACAACAAGTCAAGTCTTTTCTCGTTGCGTTTTTTTTTTTTTTTTTTTTTCATAAAGGAGGGTTACTTATCTACTGATGTTTTTATTCAAAAAGAGCAGCACATAGACGTCATTAATAAGTTAAGGTAAAAGTTTTTTTAATGTCTAATTGCTTAATTGCTAAAGTTGATTTATTGTTTTTTTAGGGATTGTAGCTTTGATTTTGAAAATAATTAGGATTGAAACGAATTTGCCTCTAGGTGTTGCTTGCGTTCCACCATAAATCTTTTTCTCTGAAGGATGCTAGAATTTCCTACACATATAAGAAAATTAAATTACGTTATTACTTTGAGTTTTTTGAGTTATGATATGAATTAGTAATCCGAAGAAAATAAATTCAATGAACCAGGCCGATTGAAATAGAACACACAATTTATCAACACAGAGAATTAATGATAGAGGGAAAAAGGGGAAAGGAAGCGCCGGAGATTATGGGAGTTATCAACTGCTAAAAGTCTGGAAGTTATTAGCACAAAAAGAAAGTTTAAGCTATAATGCTCGTTAATTTGGGGGAGATGCCCTTGTACAGAAAAAAGCACTTATTCCTTATGGGCCACGTGCTGAGCTCAAGGCCGCAGCGCAGGCCCGCAACGCTGCACCACGCGGCTGTCGGGAGAGACGAACAAGCCAGGCAGGCAGGTAGGAGAAAAAAGAGGACGAGCAATCGACCAACTACTCTCTTTATATGGACCAGAGATGCTTGACGAGATCATGCCTCTTTGGACATGGCCCCAGATATCTGAGTCCACCAGGATTGGATGACGGTGTTTGAATTTGCTAAACTTGTTAGAAAGCCAATGAAGTGAGAAATTAGCGCCATGTTCTGTGCTTGAGTATGTCCCTCCAATCGACATACTCAGGTACAGTGAGAGCATTATCTTATTAATACGTTGCCTTTAAAGTTTTAATTACGTTCAAAACTTCATGTTATCAGATTTTATTATGGTACATGGTGAATTGGTACGCCAGGGAACTGTCCAAAAGGGGACCCAGTCATTCCATTTATTCCAAAGTGAGTTATTTGAAACAAAGAATGTGGAATTCATTTTTGTGCTTGGCTTATTTGCTCTAAACCTTCTTGTTTTGCCATTAATTCATGAATAAGATGTAGGCTCATTTATTTGTAAATCTGACTGTGCCTCACCGCACGTCACCGCTTATCCGCTATCACTACTCGCCTATCCGTTACTGTAAATATATTCTAGTGCTACTACAGTCTCCTATACATTTTAAAGTATTGTGGATAAAATAGTGGTAACCTGCAAAAAGAACTTTGGAATCATTGCATTCGCTGACATTTCTAACATATATTGGCTAGCTTCCTACACATGCCAACAATTGTCCATTATTTTTCCTTCAGTAAAATATGATTACTGCCAAAGAATTTCTGCTCTGTACATCACAAAGAAAAGTCATCGGGGAGGCTTCTAAAAGGCCAATGTCAACATTGAAAGCTTTGAGGGAATTTCTGGCAGGTACTGGCGGTCTCCTAAACATGACAACAATCCCTATATTTCACTAAGAGTTTAAGATATAAGAGAGCTCTGGCAACTTAAAGTTGGATGTATATTTGCCAAGTATTAATTAGCGATGCATACTCAAGAGCTTAGAACAACATCGGAGCCGAACCGGCGAGAGGAATGTGACGTTGATTAGGGGTTAAAAGCGGCGAGCGGTCTTTGTGCTCGGCGGCAACCGTGAAAGATTGTTTGATTCATCTGAGCACGGCGCTGCCTTGATGTGCTCTTGAGTTACACACGCAGCAGCTGGCACACATACAAAAGAGAAAACGCACACTTTCATAAGACAAATGGCATATTTGCAAAAGTGGAAATAGAAACAAAACATGCAATCACTCACTGAAAATCAAGTGCACCACATTTCCACGCATACAGATGTTTGAGTGAGATGTGAAATGTTTTCAAGTTGGCACTAATTCATCAAAAGACAGCAGGCGGTGCTGCTCTGGTTAGCAACAGTTTTCGAGCGGGCCTAGCGGAGCGTTGCTATTTTCTGGCTTTGTGGCTATTTGGAAGTGATGCATAAGTAACTTCTTCTGAGAGACACTTTACTAGTGTTTGCAGGAATTACAGAGTTGATATAATTCAGATGTCCAATTATTTATAGTTCATCTGACAGTTCAAGTTTCTATGTGCGCCTTTGTGACTTCAAAGTTCAAAATAACAACGCAATCATGTCCATGCAACGATAACATTGCTTGAATTGTGTATTTGGACCAATCTGAATAATGTTTTTTTTCATGACTAGTCACCAGAGTTGATAAGTAGTGTCTTCATTGTCATTGGTAACAACGTAGTAAATATTGTTTACGAATTGACTAGATGTGGAAATCCAGGATGAACTCAGAATTGAAAAAAAAAGAACAACACATATTATTAAGATAGGCAATACATAAGAGATTACGGTACGTCGTTTTTGGATCAAGCTCATATCTGAAATTTCTCATACTGTATGGCAAATACTTTTCCCCATAAAAAAATAACTGAATCCAATAAGTCTGTTCCCGAACTCCTAAAATATGTTCCAGTCAACCGTAAATAACAAAGTAGGCCGTGCATTTCCCATCCCTCAGTAGTGCTACGTCTGAATCAATCCAACCATTCAGAACTATTTTAAGGCTATAAAACCATCACTGAAGCTCCAGCTGCACATCATATAAAAAGCATCGATAATAACCTCATAAAATGGCAATTTTATTTAGTAGTAAAGCCATTTTACTCACCCCAAAACATTTTTATTTTTACACAAATCCATGATCCTTTCTTCACTTAATAGTGGACAGGTGGTAATATAATTTTGTTTTTCTCTCAGTCATGTAATAAAGAAGCTCCACAGTTTCCTTTATTTTTGGATTCAGCGCTTTCATTATGCCCCCAAAATGAATACCTGCTCAGCCCCCATTTCCCAGCTGTGAATAGCTTGCTAGCTTTGGAGCAGTCCGACCTTTCCTAGCGATGTCCTGATTTCTGTTAATACTTGGCTTGACAGTAAATCTCTATCTCAAATCTCTATCTCAAAAACGCTATTATCAACAAAACAATATATTTTCATGTGCAGCTCATTCTCTTCAAGTTTAACCATGGTTAATGGCGCGATCACTTTAGTGCATTAACGCCCCTCTAGCCAATCATAGTTTGTTAAAACACTGACGTTTCTCAAGGCCAAATAGCAGGACCTGGCTGTGCCAATTCAAAATCCAATTAACTGCAGCGACAGGTTTATTGATACTTATTGAATGGGAAAGGGTCTGCAGAACTGATTGTGAAGACCTTTGGATAGATTGCTTACCCTGGCAGCAAATAATGGCTGAAATGTGATTGGTTAGAGTCTTAAATATAAAAGCAAAAATCTGGGAGAAAACAACTAGGAGAAAAGCAATGCAAGGAAGCTGATAGATGATTGGAATTATTGGATAAGTATTTATAAAATATCATAACATCACATGATCCAGATATTTTTTAAGCCAGCAGAGTAGGCCTTGCAGGTCCTGACGGCTCAACACTGATCAATGACAATCTAAATAAGAGTATATTCAGATTACTGTGCACGTTTACAAGGCTTAACAAGACCAAGGTAATCAGAATATTCCCTGCATGTAAACGTCCTAAATGGTGCTGCTATTTTCATTAGCAACATATCTGCAATGGGTTCAGCTTTCAAGTCTTTGATGCCCCTGTGTGAATGAGTGTTTGAACTGATAATAACGCATACCGATGGCTTTTAAAAAAATACCCGATATGGGAAGAGCAAGGCATCCCTTTGAGCGCGCATCTCCACTTTGATCTAAGCGACGTGATCTATTTTTGGGCTGTGACTTGAGTGTTTATAGTGCCGGATGGTTTGAAGTTGGAGCGAAAATCTAAATATAAAAACATAAAATCGGCGTGTCCTTATACCCTCCACTGGGAGATACATGGGCAAGCAGGGAAAACATTTTGCACCACCATAAAAAATGCTGAGAAACTATGTTGACTTTCATAGGACAACACTCCGAATCCCTTTTTAAAGCAACCATAAAGCATTTTTAAAGATGTTTATGACCACCCTGATAAGTCAGTAGAATGTTTGCCTTCCTTCAGACAGTTGCGTCCACCTTCACCCGTCTGAGAAATATTGCAGTACAATTGCAGGTTTGATTCAACTCCATAATAGGTACTGTAGTGGCAGTGATGGGTTTATTACTAAAAAAAAAGTAATTAGTTACAGCTATTAGTTACTCCATTTAAAGAGTAATTCAGTTAACCCCCAGATTACTTACAAAAAGTAGCGCGTAACTATGAATGTAACTATCCAGGTACAAATTACAGTAATATACTCACATACAGTGGAAGCCGGCACCCTTAAACTACTTTAAAATAGCCACATAATACAAGAAAGAGAAGAACACGTGTAATCCAACATGCGGAAAAAGTTAACCCTTCATAACACTTGGCCGAGACACTCCATATCAATTTTGTCTTTAGACCACTGAAAGATCTCGTTCTCCATTTCCCATTACTCTCCAAGACATTTTGTCTTTCTCCAGGTATGGGGTATTGCAAAAATAATTTTACAAATAAAAAGACCAAAATTCAGCATATGTTTACCATATATTAATTTCTCACGTTTTCCCCACTCATTTCCCATTAGTTGGTTGCCCCTGTATAAGACACGGCCCCTACAACAACCAAACAACCAAATGTACGCGTATAAGCAGACTTTCTCTTTTGAGTATTTTTCTAGTTGTGAATTAGTAAATTAGAGTATCTACGTACGTTTGGGAAAAAATCTACAGCAGGAGAAATTCAGTGTTCTCGTAATCTGCATGAAACGGTGCCACCATAACTGGACTTAGTTGTACTTTGTCGTAAAATATAAACCTCTTCAGAGATTGTTTCTAACAGATGATGGAATAAATGTGACAATGTAAGTGAAGCAAGAGTACTTAAGAATCAGAGGAGATTATAACTATTGATCTGCATTTATAGAGTCTCGGAGTAACACCAAGTGGTAACAACACTAGTAATAAAATGTTATGAATGAAGTGTAACAGTACTTGTTTACCAAGAAAAGTAATTGTGTTCCAGGAATGTGTTCCTTTGTTACTCGTTAAATGCTAGTAAGTAAAAGAACAATAAAATTTTCCTTTGTGATACGGTCAATGTACCCAGAAGACTATCATCGTAATTCTATTCGAGATCTCTTTCCTAACTAGTACACAAATTGTCAAAATTGATATAAACGTTTCAACAAGGTAGCATTCTTGTACAGGTTTTCAGCCAGATGTCGGTACATAACCTTGGGGAACATCTGGAATTTAAACTGTATGAAGTGGGTCAAAGTATACACACAAATTGTCTCCATATTTTCTGAATTTTAAACAAATGGTGAAGCCACAACTTAGTGTTATATTAACTCTCTGGTTCCCCACCAATTGCTTACGCAGATATTCATTATGTACAACTCTCTGAGAACATTTGTAAAATTTCAATCGGAATACAAAAATAATAGCGGTAAACATGTTATTTGTTAACATTTATTAATGCCTAGTAACGTTTGCCAATAATGACATACTGTAATAAGCATGTGAGACACACATGTAGTCTCATCACCTTCAAGTCATCCTAACTAGCGGATGTGAAGTAATGGGATGACGTCTTTATTCCTGTTATGCGTCCTCTTGGAACAGGTTTTTATTATTATTCTTGTAATAAATGATTCACCTCTTTAGGAGGTCTTCAATATGCCAAATGAGTATCCAATTTTTAGTGTTTTCACTCAGTAGCATACATGAAAAAGTTAAACAAATTAAGGGTAACGATTTTTACCAAGTAAGAAACTGTGTGGACATGTTTATTGGCATATGAGTTCCAAAAAACGTCTACTAAACGGCTTGGAGAGTAACGGAATACATATAACGGCGTTACCAAATCAGGATACAAACAAAAAGTAATTGTGTTTGTTAAAGTTGCAGAAAAAAAAGACCTAATCAAGTTACCGGTATAATCTGTAAAAATAATGATTGATTTGCACACCACAGGGGATAATATTGAAGTCCGGTGTACTTAAGTTTTAACTCTTTGTATTCTTTTCCTCATGCACATTTGTTTTTTTTACATTTGCCATGTCAGGTTGCGCTGCTCTCTCTCTTCCATCTCATTCAATTCACACATGCGCAGCACACTCAGGACCACCTCCACCTGGGGAGCTGCTCAAGGTGCCTGACTACAAAACACATACAAACAAAAACGTTGCAAAACTAACAGAAAAGTGCTTTGTAATTAAAGTGCAACTAACAAGACAACATCAACAAACACATAAAATAACATGATTTTAAACGATGAATGCAATTCAATGCCTAGAAGCATGTGCCCTCTTCCACAGCATCCGTTGGGCATCCATTGATTCACTTCATGCACTCATTTACACGTGTCTCTTAATTTGACATATTCATAATGCGCTCATAGACGTTTGTGTCAATCATAATTTCAATTACTGACTCCAGAAAGACAGAAAAAGATGACGAGATGTCCCAAGAGTGTGTTGGAAATTGAAAAAGTGAACTCTTCGTGTTCAAAACAATATAGGGTTCTTGATGTGCTCTAAATTGTCACAGTTGCCCATTGCCCTCAATTGGCCCCGCCCGTTTGGCGCCAGCTGCGGCTCATTGCCTGATTAGCTTTCCTCCTATTTAAGCTCAGTGCTCTCACTCACCCTTTGTCAGTCCGTCAACGAATCTTTGCACCCGCAAGACGTGTATTTTGACTCTGTCCTGTATCCTGCTTGTGTATCCTGCCTGGTATCGATCCTGTCTGCCCCGTCCTGTCCGGTATCGATCCCGTCTGTCCAGTATCGGCTCGTGTATCTGTTACCGATCCCGTCTGTGTCATCCTGTCTAATATCTGACTCCAATATCTTGTAGCGTTCCCGTCTATCTTGTCCTGTCTGATATCTTCCTCCAGTCTCCAGTATCCGGTATCGATCCTGCCTGTCTCTTCCTGTCTGATATCTTGCGCCAGTCTCCATTATCCGGTATTATCCCGTCTGTCTTGTCCTGTCTTATATCTGACACCAGTCTCCAGTATCTGGTATCGATCCAGTCTATTTTGTCTTGTCTGATATCTCGCTCCAGTCTCCAGTGTCCGGTATCGATCCCGCCTGTCTCACCCTGTCCGATATCTTGCGCCAGGATCCAGTATCGATCATGTCTGTCTCGTCCTGTCTGGTATCTGCTCGTGTATCTGGTATCAATCACGTCTGCCTCTCGCTTCCCGTTTTTCCACGCCGGTCTTCTGTCTCATTTCTTCCGCCTAGCGATCGCCGAATCACTGGCACTCTAAAATAAAGCTTGTGTAAAAACGTTACACGTCTGGGTCCTCCGTCTGTTCTGGTTCTGACATAAATGGGAACTAAAAGAAAGCATATTTTATCCGCTATGTGAAAGAGAAAGTTTTATCTTTGCTCAATACACTATACCATACACTATATACTATGCTCGAAAATGTCATGATCAAAAAGTTACTGAACCTTTCCCCAAACACACTACCATATAAGATTTTAGGCACTAAACAAGTTCAGTTTTCCTTTTAAATACATTTTCATCAGTATAAAAAATGAATACAAAATATTTCTCTACAACTGTTTCAGAACAAAGTCAAGAAACTCAAACCAAAAAAGCAGAAACGTAACGAAAATACAAATATAACAATATTTACACTGACAACCATAATAACCCTAACCCATTGCCCCAAATTTTAAAAAAAGTAGTCAAACTACAAATAGTGTATACAATACTATATTAGAAACCCTTAAAAATACCCACTAAAAATATTATCATAGTAATGGTTGTAATGGGTCCACAGTATGTATCCCAAGACAATAGTATAATTCCCAAGTACCTGCTCAATATCGATAACATCGATATTTGCATTGATCTGGCCACCTTTAGTCCCGACACTGATCCTGATACTTCTAATACTCTCAAATAAATGTAATGTCAGTGTGTAATTTTACTTTTATAGATGTTTAAGCAAAAGTCCGAGTGATTTTCGAATCGTGCCCCAGTAAACATGGTTGGAGGTCTGGAAAAAAGACTTCAAGACCATAATAACGGATCATTTATGTGCCTTTGTTTTCCCTCTATTCTTTTACGCAATCCGCAAATGTGATTATATGCACATTACAGTACGGGGTTACACACAGCTCCTGCACACACAGACTCGCAAATATTATCGCTACGTCCCGGCTTCCCGTAGTCGGGCCGAGTTGGCCACAACGAGACCAGTAAATGATGGAAAACAGATCCAACGTCTGCCATAAAAGTGTCACTCGTTAATCACACACGTAGATTTGCACACTCTCTAGTATAAAATAAAAGGTTTGTCGCACGGAAACAATGCAAGTCTTCCTCTCATCGCACTTTTTTTCCAGGAATGGCCGTTGGAACACGAGCACTCGGTAACAGAGTAGGATACTTCGTCCTTCCATGAGAATGAATATTTTCTTTTCATGCCTTGTTATGGGTAGGCCGCGGAAAAGTAGACTTGAATTGATATAGTATAGTTTTACTCAAAATAGTCTGGGTTTTTTTCACGGAATTCCTCAAAATCATCAAAGTTTGACCTCGGGCTCTCCACACTTTTTAAGGTTCGGTAAAAGAAACAAGTGTTTTGTGGTCTGGTGTTGGATTCGAGTTCCTAAATCGAGGGCACAGTTGCAGTCAGGAAGATATTTCAGATATTAGGTTCCGAGGCCACATGGATGCACACAGGGATCTGAGTATGCTCTTATTCGGACTGCAAATAGTCCAATTAATAGGGTTTGGTTCATCTGTTCATGACTGTCGTACTAATTCATGTACTGTAATCCGTCATTTTTTGCAAACGTTAGCAACACACAAAATATACAAATAAATATTTGTATAATAATACAAATAGTATTACAACTGTTTCAGAAGAAAAGTCAAGCGAGTCACCTTTAATGGTGAGTGCCTAGCACTGTCACGGACCAGGAAGGGAGACGGGACCCAATTGCGTTCGTTTTACTCAGCTTTATTTAGAATAAGGAAAGGGCTTGCACCCACGATCCGGTGATCGTCGGTCACGGGTAGCAGATCGCTGGGGACGCGGAAGTGGCACCTCCGTGTCGAGCGAAGGCAATGTCATGAGCGAGAAAAAACAGGTCGATGGCTGGGACGGAGGAGCAAAAACATAAAGGGGTCCAGAAAAGAGGTTGGCAACGGGAATCAGACGGAAAACAGGGCCGGATAGAGTCAGGAGTCACAAAAGCTTCCCTAGCGTGTAGCGTAGGTTTGCAGACGATCCGACAAATGATGACAGGAAGGTTGGGGTTTAAAAAGAGGCAGGGAGCCAGTCACCGCCCAGGGCTGTTGGCGCCAAGGAACAGGCACAGGTGCCTTGCATCAGTAATCATGACAAGCACGGAGGGATTGAACCCCTGACTTCCCAGTTTTTGGCCAAACACTTCACAAAGCCCACGTAGCTGATCCACAAGGCCTCTTGAGCTGAGGGTCCTTAAGACTTTAGACATGTCGGATCTAATGTTGTCCTGATTGGTAAAACCAGTGCTTGTTTTTTTTTCTAACTTTCCTGGGATCCTGTAGCGCAGAGCAACAACCCTTCCGAATACGAAAGTGGTGAACTTGCCATTACATTTCAGAAACCGATGAGGGTTTGGAGTGAGTGGGGAATTTTAGATCTCATGCATCACAATCACAGTCTTGCTGGCGCTTGATACCGTGTCAATGATGTCATACATATATGTTCACTCACCTACGCGCACAACACTTGCACGTTCGCATGCAAAAACATGCACACAAACGCACACAGACACGCACACACACATGGGTGTAATTAGTACATTGAGTCCATTCATGGCATCCGATCAAAGATTGGTAAAACCGGCTTTATGAAACACATAACTCCTTCAAGTTATAAGCACATTCGAATACAGTTTACACGCACACACACCTTCAGTGTATCTTCTAAAGCTTATTATTTAGTCTGGTTGGAGTGGGCTCACACAACTAAGAAAAATGTGTGTACATTGATTAGATGGAGATTTATAAGATCATGTCAGGGTCTGTTCACCTCAGAGGAGACATACGCCCACACAGATGAACACCCACACACACACACGCTCAAAATGCTTACCAAGCAGAAGTTTGCATAGTAAAAGCTTTTATGCAAGGAAAACCTGACCACATCTTACTGCTCAACACAGCTTTGTCATTTTCTTGGTTCCTACATGTAAAAATGTTCAATAATACATCCAACACGTTCTTGAACTTATTAACAAGCTCAAAGTTTCATCTTTTTTCTTTAATCGGATTCAATCTAAAGAATCTCTTGTCATTAATTCATGTAACTGGTGTTTTCATTTCGCACCAGGGATAAGAATTAAATACTTTTGTTTCTTGGTCAACCATGACCTGATTTCAAATGTTTATTGTTATTTGAGAACAAATATTTGAAAAAAAAATCATATCGGAACAATTACATCACTCTTTTCTTAAGGACCGTGTGCAAAAACCTTTTTGAAAAGCTTTTTACCTGATAGAAAAAAGAAAGACTATTTTGACTATATGGCGGCTACCCACTGACCTACCTACCTACCTACCTATCTATCTTACTACCTACCTACCTACCTACCTTTTTTAATATGGCGCATCTAGTCTTGTTAACCTAATTGGACCTTTAAATACTGTACATCCCAATATGATTAGATAAATAAGGCAGTATTTTTTAATGGCTCCATTAACCTTCTTTAGTTTTAAACTGGCACAAAAGGCAAGTTTCCTTTATAAGAACTCCTCATAACATCAACATTAAATGAAAGAAGCCAGTATTATTCAGGCACCATCTATAACCTGTAGTTTGTATTTTAGAAAATCACAAAGTTCTCTTTCAGTCAACTAAAATATCTTTCAAAATTGACTTGGATTGAAATACTTTCACTTAGAATGCTTTCATAGATAGATAGATAGATAGATAGATAGATAGATAGATAGATAGATAGATAGATAGATAGATACTTTATTCATCCCCGAAGGGAAATTCACATTTCCAGCAGCATCCCTGAGCTGAGAACAGTACAATAATAAAGTCAAAAGAATACAATATACAAATACCCAGTGTGACGTGCAAATGCCCACTGTAGCGTGTTATATAGAGTAACTAAATAGTGCTACACAGAATACATATTGCAGTAAGATTTGGTAATATCCAATGTAGGTGGTGTGGTTTAATGTGGGCCTTTACTCTGCCGGGTGGAGTTAAAGAGCCTTATGGCATGAGGAAGAAAAGATCTCTTCAGTCTGTCCGTAGTACAAGACAGTGACAGCAGTCTGTCGCTGCAACTGCTCTTCTGTCTGGAGATAATGATGTGTAGTGGATGCGATGGATTGTCCATGATTGACCTCAGCTTTTTCAGTGCTCGTCTCTCAGCTACTGTTGTTAGGCTTCATATATCAGAGAGTGGAAGCAAGGCCGTTACTGTCCTGAGTAGGCTGCATTTTTTTAAAGTTTCCTCCTTCAAAATTTTAGGGTTGTTGGTCCTTTTGCAGACATTTGAATCAACAAAAGAGCTCGTAACAAAATCAAGAAAGAGGGGAATGGGAGAAGAAGTACATACCCCATACCGCACATCTTCTTAGTGACTAAAAATAATAAAACATTTTTAACAGCATTCGACTAGACAAGTGTTGATGTTTCATCAGTGTACTTGTGAAAATGAGTAATAAAGGTGCTTCCTTAAATCTATTTTGCTCACGTTTTTTTGGGTGTCTAAGATGCTGTGCTGAAAACTTTACAAGTGTCATTGTCAACACTATTAAGGCCTGAGTAAATGGTCTGCATTTATATAGCACTTTTCAGGTCAATGAAGACCTCCCTAAGCGCTTTACAATGTGCTTCACACTCACCCATTAACACACACACTCACACACCAATGGGGAGTCAGCCACGCAAGGCACCTGCTGATTGGGGGCAGTAGGCATTGCTGGCTCATTGCAATACATTTTATGAGCCATAATTATTATCAATTACAAAATAAAACCTCATTTTATCTACCAAGTATGTATTGTCAATGCACCATTGATAGTCCGGAAAATATGGTACATTAATTACACCTGCCAGTAGTGTAGGACAAAATGATTGAGATTAGACACTTCGAAATATAACACGGAGGAGCCGGGAATCAAACCTGCGACCTCTTGACCCCAAGACGAGCGCTCTACCTCCTGAGTTAATACCGCCTCACACAAGTTCTCTTGAAATCACGGCATTTTGAGGTTTACATGTAAGAATCTTAAAGAACACGTCCGAAGGTTTCCAATGTCTGCGGTCTGGTGGTTCCAGTGTGGTAAGAGGGCAGCTAAGTCAAGTCATGGTGGCTGCTTTTGAGTACGACTCTGTGACCAAAGACACAAATACACAAAGACACACACATGTACACACAAAGACACGCACACATGCATACAGAGGTTGTATCCACATATCCAATGTCTCTAATATTAAATCCTGCAAGGACATGACCCTTTAGGAAAATACTGGCCCCCCTGAGACGAACTCGCACGCACACACTCTCACATACTGAAGTCTGGAGAAACGGTATTCATATTTTCAGACTTGTGAACAGTTGCTAGACGTTTTGTGGATGTGTTTTTGTGAGTATTCCTAGTAGCTGATAATTCTTTAAAAGCCGCCTATTTAAGTGTGGTTTAATCCGTTAAAAAACGTCTCTCATCCCTCATTTCATCTCATTATCATTATGTTTTTAAACTTAAATATTTTATACTTTTGTTCAAGATGTTTTTTATGTGTTTTCATTCTAGATGATTCCCAAGCTGGATCAGCCAACTCAGACCACAATCCAGAACTTGCTGCGAAGCTGGGTAAGGACACCACCCAAAAATGTCGAAAAATATCCATATTTCACTTTATTTATTTAATATAAATTAAGTAAAATAATCATGTTTTTATGTACATTCTGCCCCACTTGCAGCTTATATTGCTTATTTTGAATGATAATTTGTGTATATATATATATATATATATATATATATATATATATATATATATATATATATATATATACATACATATATATACATATATATATATACATATATATATACATATATATATATATATATATACATATATATATATATATATATATATATATATATATATATATATATATATACATATACATATATATATACATATATATATATATATATATATATATATATATATACATATATATATATATATATATATATATATACATATATATATACATATATATATATATACATATATGGTAGTGTGCACGCTTTGAGACTGGGAGGTCGCTGGTTCGCGCCTCGACCGAGACATACCTAATTGGTATAATGGCGGCGCCCTCTGGCTGCGGCTGCATCGACTCGCTACAACGGGTCAGGTGTATCGACATTTCGTTCTGTGTACATTGTTACAAAGAATGACAATACAAAGGAAATTATTATTATTATTATTATTATTATTATATATATATATATATATATATATATATACATAAAATGTATGAAAAAATACCTTGAATACCTGCAGTTAGATACGGAAATAATACAATTTTCAAATAAATCTACCAATTGAATATTTTACCCATGTATTGCCATGATTACTCATTACACTCACCTGTGCCCGCTCATTTGGCGCCAGCTGCTGCTAGTTACTTGATTGGTTCCCCGTCCTATTTAAGCTCAGTCCTTTCACTCGCCTGTTGTCAGTCTGTCAGCGAACCTCTGTTTTCACAATGCGAGCATTTTTGACTCAATCTCCCATCGGTCCCGTTTTGTCACCCGTATTCCTCTCGTCTGTTCCTGATTTCCCTGTTTGTCTTCTGCTACGACCCGTTTTTTGACCCTGAACACGTTCTGATCTCCCGTCCCGGCTAACGTCCTATTTTTCCGTCTAACTACGCTATGATCTTCCACTCCGGAAGATCCACTTCCGCATTCAGAACACGCGCCAATCCTGTGAGCGGCTTGCTTCCCGCGTCATGCGAGCACGAGATCGCTGGCGCTGACTTTCCTCTATATTTCAATAAACCTGTGAGTAACGTTACGCATCTGGGTCCTCCTTCTGTTCTGGTCTTGACATGTATATTTTTCATCTTCCTATTTCATTGCATATAAACTAGTTTGTAATGCTTTTGGATGCTTGATTTTTATTGCCCACTTAACATAAAAATCAGGAAACAAACTTTTGATTATTTTACTATGTGAGATGTTCATATGCCCACCCCAAAATGCAGTGAGGTCAGGAGTAACATCATACCCAAGTACAGTACGTCAAACACAAAAACTCTTTTAGTATCAGATTCTGTCTTGAGTTTCACACAGCTCACTTGCTTGGCTGATTTGTTTTTAGTGCTGATTGACATTTATGTGATTGAGCGGAAACACCAAAAATATATTTTCCGCAATCCTCATCAACTCATGCAGCAAATTAAAGGCCGTGACGAATGCTTTCTGGACGTGTAAATTTTGATGGCATGCGCCTTCTTATGATGACGTAATAAGTAGAAACCACATGTTTTTATTCTGACCTGACTGTGAACCTCACATTCCATATCACCCCCTTTTGATTTAATTCACGTTCTACAACATCAATCTGTTGCTCGTTGCCATGTTTTGTTTATATTTGAATCGTTTGCAGCTCTATTTCTCATGTTTCGGATTAATTTCCAAACACGCTGCTCCCTTCTGGTTAAGATCATTTCGGGACGTCCAGTAGCGTTCTTCTGCGATCCGACAGGGACAAAGAGGGTCAGACTTGAAAGCCTTTTTGGGAATGTTTGTTGTGGGATCCAGCCCGGTGGAGAGCCAGTTCTAAGAAAGTGTCACATAATTCTTTTCGCCAGTTTGTTTACGCGGCGCTGCAGTAACACAAAGTTTCAATGATTCGCTGCTGGAGGCTGCAAACGGACGGCATTCTGGACTGTGGGCACAGTGAATTGAGCGTTTGTGGCTTAGTTTCCAAATTATTAATAAAAAATACTTCAAAACTGTTTTAAAATCTTTAAAAACATCCTATTTTAACATAATCCGTATTTCCTCATTTTAGCTCAATCTGGGAACAAAAAAATCTCGTATGTAAAAGAGCCACAGTACTTTTGAAAAACACAATAATTTAAATACATGACCCCCTTAGATCAGTTCCATAGTTGGGCGTGTTGGTGTGGGGTTAAGTCATGTCTGCACCCTTGGGGTGTCTGACCAGGAAAAATCGATAAAAGCAACGTGGGTCCCATCTCCAAAGGGGTCAGGATGTCTAGGGTCTCTTTAGCACGGGAGTTAAAATTGAACACGGTTGCCAAACCTGATCTCTAGACAAAAAGCTAAGTCTTCAGTGCATTTTATTTCGCTGCGGGACATTTGATGACTTCATAAAATGTATGAAAAAAATAATGCTAGATCCTGTGTACCATTTCAACAATAATCCCACCTAAAATGTGTCTCTTTCCCGCCGTTACTTAAGATCATTGAGGTTCATATTTACTGTTGTTTTTGTCGTGAATGATTGTTTCAAAACAAAGTACAAGCAGAGTTCTTTCGTAAAAATGTCTCAAAATACTGAAAACTAAAAGGATACAGATGTATGATCAGGTCACAGTTATAACCATGGGAATCGAGAGGATGTTATTCCTCCTTCATTCTATTTCATAGATGCAAATCTTCGAAATGTTTAATTTTTGGATAAATTTGTGCAAACTACAGACTTAAAACAATATTTAGAAAATGGTAGAAAGCCAACGGCACACTTGCACATGTATTCTGATGCATGTCATTGGATAAAATCTTACCAGCCTTGAAGGCACAACATTGCTGGATTGCTCCCGCCACAAATAAATGTAAATGTAAATGGTATGCATTTACATAGCGCTTTTCAACTCACCGAAGACCTCCCGAAGCACTTTACAATGTGCTTCACACTTACCCATTCACACACTGATAGCAGCGTCAACCATGCAAGGAAACTACCTGCTTATCGAGGGCCTTAGGAGTTCAGTGTTTTGCCCAAAGACACGTTATCATATAAAACAGAGTAGCCGGTAATCGAACTTGCAAGCTCTTAAACTCAAGACGAGCGCTTAACCTCCTGCAGTGGAAACATTGTGTTACACTCCAGGCCTAAATGAAATAAATGTCAAATATTGATTCATCTAGGTTGGCTAGCTGGCTATGAATACATATTGATTCAAGTCCAATCACATTTATTTGTATAGCCATTAATCCCCAAAAACCTCTAAGAGCATCACAAACGACCGTTACATCATCCCCTGATCTAAAACCTAAACAAGGGCAAGGAAAAACTCCAACAACCTCGGCATGAGGAAAATTAAGAACCCATGAGAATTGGTCGCGCATGAGGTAATTCAATTTCCAGGATGACCATGCTGCAATGAATCACGTAAGGCGCGTCAACAGACAATACACAGTCAACATCAACATTAAATCTATCTATCTATCTATCTGTCTGTCTGTCTGTCTGTCTGTCTGTCTGTCTGTCTGTCTGTCTGTCTGTCTGTCTGTCTGTCTGTCTGTCTGTCTGTCTGTCTGTCTGTCTGTCTATCTATCTATCTATCTATCTATCTATCTTTCTATCTATCTATCTATCTATCTATCTATCTTGGTCATATCCCTCAAGAGGGGTGACCGACAGCAAGACACACAGATACAATAACAAAGAAAATAAAAGGGAAATAAATAACAAAAACAAAACACACAAATTTTTTTAGACCATGGCCAGCCCAATTGCCCAAACACCCAAACAAGTAAGGCACCTCGGCACCCAAGTTGGTCATGCTTTCGTCCCTCCAAATGAAACGGGACACCAGAAAGCGGCCATGTCACTCGGGTCAGGGTGACACAACACACTCTTTTGTTTAACAGAAGGGCCCGACAGCTTTCACTGGTTTATCCCTGCCGCATTATACGGGTGCCCAGCCCATCCTTAAGAACGCGTCCACAATCCCACTATCCTTTCAACATTAAATCTAATGACTGAAATATTCCAATTTACAACATCGAGAAGCTTTCTGTTTCAAAATTTTGACCTATACAGCAAGCTCTAGATAATGCCATGCATCGGGTCCAGGCTCCAGTCTAATGGCTTAGAACGCATGCACCATGTTATATCCAGGCTCATCCTTCTCCCTCAAGGACATTAAAACAACAGTATGAGGTCACCATCACCCATAAGCTCTAGAATACAAGTGAGCCTTAGGTCTAGATTCAAACACTTTTACTGAGGTTGAGGATCTTATCTCTGAAGGAAGAGCATTGCACAGCACCAGGGCCCGAATGGAGAACGCCCTTGAGTCTACAGATTTCTTCTTGGATCTTGCAATCACTTGTCGACCAGCATTTTCCAAGCGCAGGAGCTGAGCACGAGCATAGGGCTCACTCAAATCAGAAATATTCGATGCAAACTTGAATGTGTATGTTAGCAAAAGGAAGCTTAACATCACTTCTTAAACTGACAGGGAGCCAGTGCAGGTAAACTTAAATTGGGGTGATATGAACATGTTTAATTCTGTGTTTGCCCCGCACAGTGCGTCCTCGCTTCACTCAGCCGGCCAAAATGAGGAAGCGTGTCATCGCCCGGCCTGTGGGCAGCTCCGTTCGACTCAAGTGTGCAGCCAGCGGCAACCCTCGGCCCGACATCGTGTGGCTGAAAGACGGCCGGCCGCTGACCCGTGTTGAAAACAGCGATACAGAGGAGAACCGGAAGAAGAAGTGGACTCTGAGTCTAAAGAGTTTGACGCCGGAGCATAGTGGCAAGTACACGTGCCACGTGTCCAACCGAGCAGGGCACATCAACGCAACCTATAAAGTCGAAGTCATACGTGAGTGCTACCACACGAAAACACAGAAAAATAATTTAACGTATTTTCAGGAAGACAAGGTGCACCTCAAAAGCCTAATTTGCTCAAAATTTGAACATGCAGTTTATAATCCAGTGTGCCTTATGAATGGACAAAATTGGAAATTTGTTATCATTTTTGTGTAATTATTAATGAGTCGATAAATGTTATGGTTGGCCACAATTGCATAACAATGGTGGCCACGGGGATCGAACCGGAGAGCAGTGGTAAGAGCACTGAATCCTGACCACCATGGGAAATAGATAGTTGCACACAATTGTTTCATATCGGAATCGTACAGGAATCGTACCTGGATCACAGAGGGGAGAGTGCCAGATCTTATCTACTGGATCACTATGGACACAGATGACATATGAAAAGGCATTTGGTCTTATCTCATTATCGCACTGTAGTCATGGTACCAGATATGTTATAGATATGAGAAAAAAAATTGGTTGACAATTTTGTTTCACTCTTCTTACCTCAATCTAAGCATTTTAAATGACAAAAGGTTTGAATACGTGCGGCCATGCGTTTTTTTAAATTAATTTTTAGGACAACTTTCCAAAATGTTTTTCCATTTGTTCAGTTTAGAATAACCAAATCACTTCCCATAATAACGTTCTTTTTAATCAGTTTAGAATCGGTTGCGACTTCTAAAGACTGCGAGTTGCCGAAAGAATACTGTATTTAAGCGGTCCGCCACCTTTTCTGTACCATGGACTGATTTAATTTCTGACAATATTCTTGCAGCCCAGCCCAATAAAAACAACAGCGTGGTGATGTGACTATCAATAATGTGATGATGAAATAAGACCTAGCACCTTTTCATGTGTCATCTATATCCCTAGTGGGCTAGTGGATAGGATCTATTGCACTACCCGCAGTGATCCGTGTTTGATTCCCGTTGTATCCAATGTAATGCAATTGTGAACAGTGATGTATCAGTATATACTGACTGATCGATCAACACACTAAAACGATACTTTGTTTATTCCGGGCAACCATTTTTAGTGGTTTTAATTCTATGCGCTTTATTGTCTGGTGCACCTTATGTATGGAAAAAACATATCACAAAAGACTATATGTAATATATGTAATAGTCTGTAAAAATAGTTTGTGGTTTACAATAACCTGTGCAGCCCTTTGAGACTCTTTGTGATTAAGGGCTATACAAATAAAAATGACATGACTATCTTTGGGGTGTGTGCTTTAAAATCTAGTGTGCCTTATAGTACGGAAAATACAGTAATTACTCAAAACATGCTTTTTTTCCCCTCCACATATGTCAATAAACACTTTATATACATCGACACAGAACGCACCAACTCCAAGCCCATCCTGACTGGCACACACCCAGTCAACACAACAGTGGACTATGGTGGCAGCACATCTTTCCAGTGCAAAGTGCGAAGTGACGTCAAGCCCGTCATCCAGTGGCTCAAGCGGGTGGAGGCCGGTGACGAGAGCAAGTTCAACTCTACCCTCGAGGTGCACCCCTGATGCTGCATTACATTGCTGAAATCTGATCAGAAAATTTGGTGTAACAATTCACAGCATATTAAGGCTCGAATGCACGGGTGTCAAACTCATTTTCACCAAAGGCCACATCAGTGATTACTCTTCCCTCAGAGGGTCAACCTGGAAGCGGTTTTACCACTTGTGGGGCCCCTTCTAAAGGTTTTTATTTTCCTCATGTTGAGGTTGTTGAGTTTTTCCTTGCCATCATGTTGGTTTAAGATCAGGGGATGGTGCAATTGTGGCCTGTGTAGTCCTTTGAGACATTTTGTGAATAAGGGCTATACAAATAAATGTGACTTGGGTTGACTGTTGTACCTTATAAATGTAACTACATTAATTTATGATCTGTAAAATACATGTAACTTCACTCTAGTGAAAAATAACTTACACTAATAAATGTATTACTTCAAGCCACAAATATTACAGTTGCATCAAAAAAAACTTTAGTCACTCATACAGGTACAATCTTCCTGGACATGTTTAGGATGATTTCTTAATCCAACTCATTGGCATTGAAATAGAAACCGTGTAGTGGCGCTGAGCCCTCACTTGGCAGCCATTTTAGTCAACATGCATGATGGGAGATGTATTTTTTCGACACATTTATTTATTTTTTCATAAAAGAAAAAAAAAGACAAAAAAAAAATCTAATGACGAAATCAAATGATTTGTTCAAATGCAAAAATAAATAAAAGAAAATCAAATGTACTGCCTGACCAATGTTAAAAACAACAAGGAATAATTACAGTTAAAACAAATAAGAACACTTATTTCACTTTCAATGTTTGATGAAAGCAAGGATAAATATACAGTTTTAGTGACTGAACAATGAGTATCAAATAGGATTAGACTAAGTACTTCAATATTAAATAATTCATGACAATATTGTTTCAATACTAACACTTTCTATATAATTCTTAGTTAATATTTAATGATAAAACATTTTTAAATATGTCTGAAATTAATTGATATAAAGGGACAATAAATACATGTAAAACTTGTATAAAAATATGTATCTATATATATACAGTATTTGGAGCTAAAGAAATGTATAGAAAAAAATAGAAATATATTTTAAGTAGCTTTTTGGGTGAACATTGGGGAAAAAAACAAGTAAAAGTATAAACAAGATACAATCATAACATTAAAGGGACAGTGTGGAACATTAGTGTCTCCTAGTGGTACAAAAAAACCTAAATTATATGCAAATTAAGGAATGGACTGGTTCCGACTTTGCCACGACCCAAGAACAGGCCAGGGACCATCAACCATGGTGAAGGCTGTCACGAATTGCGTCCTCATTGGTGCTTCGACGTCCCATGCGGTTAAGGGATCCGTGAACTGTGAACAAGTACCTTATGCGGGAAAGAGATACACAGTTGCTTCAGGCTTCCAGAGCTCTCTCTTATTAGAAAAGGGAATACGTTTGTGCTATGGGTGCTTTGGTCAAAAGACAGAGTTGCGTGGAATAGGATTCATCATTGAGACGTTTTTTGGCGCATATGGTATGAGGGTCTTTGAAATGTTTTGCGGTTGCGGCGTGGTGGCGCTTGTGGTGCTGGGTCCCAGAACAGAGAGCGAGGAGGTCATCAACTACCAAAGCGTGTCATTCGAACCTATGAACTGACTTTCACTAAAGGCGAGGTACTTGCAGTTTTATTCAAACGCCAAAATGAGGCCGATCGCATCAAACACGCACCAATAAAATACTCATAAATCATAAATCATCACACACAATAAAATCACCAATCTTTTGGTTACAATCTTATTATAATTCTATCTAGGTATATCATTGTCCTGAAAATGTAACTTTTTCTGAGGCAACCTTGTGGATGCCGAGTAGGGACTTCAATAATATGAGAGAAGGGGTGTCGTTCAAAGTTCCTTAGTTTTTACATTGTCTTTAGCTTGAACGCCGGGTGGAGGTTGTATCCGTAGCAAGGGCATCATCACCATATGTATAGTTCCGAATATCTATAGATATCGCTGGCCGCTAGATCCTAACTTTGTCTTTCCATCATTCAGGTGGGGGACCATCGCTACGTGGTCCTACCCACAGGTGACGTCTGGTCGCGGCCTGACGGTTCATACCTCAACAAACTCCTAATCACCCGTGCCAAGAAGGAAGATGCTGGCATGTATATCTGCTTGGGTGCTAACACAATGGGATACAGCTTCAGGAGCGCCTACCTCACTGTGTTGCCAGGTGAGAGACAAATCAAATCTCCTGTTTCCATAACCTTAAGTGTCCATGTGTTGAAATTCTAATTGCGTCTTTGCAGATGTGACACCTCAAAAGAACCTAGTCCTGACCGCGGCCTCTCCCAGCTTGCCATGGCCTGTCATCATTGGGATACCTGCAGGCGTGGCTTTTGTCCTGGGCACCGCCCTCCTCTGGTTTTGCCAATCCAAACGCACTTGCCCTTCCTCTTCCTCTTCTTCTACTTCCTCTTCTTCGTCTTCACAAGTCTCCTCCACCCTCCCTGTGTCGCAGCGCTTACCGGTGGCAGGGCGCGAGCGAGCGTGTCCCAGTGCGGACAAGGAAAGCCTGTCCTACGAGGACTATGTGGGCCATCAAAACCAACCTCTGACGTCCTCCAAGCTGTACCCTAAAATCTACACGCATGACATTCATACACACACGCATTCACACTCCCACATGGATGGGAAAGTGCACCAACACCAGCACATTCACTACCAGTGTTAGCAGAAGAGGAACAGATGACAGCCATGACACTTTAGTGCAGTAGTCTCAAACATGTGACCCGAGGGCCAGTTGCAGCCCATGGGATGATATTGTTTGTTCCCTACATTAATATGTAAGTTTAATGTAGGAGTTCGTTATGGGTGTTTCCTTTAGAGAGTAGATCGTCACCGCGGTTGAACTGAAGCTTCAAGGACGGTGGGTGCACCATACAAATTAGTTTGGGTGAGTTTCTGCCTTGCATTAAACACGTTTTATCTGCTTGACCGTCGTCATAAAACACAACGTTGTGGTGTTTGCTTTGACCCACGTCACAGAAGCTAAATGTTGGGATAAATTATTTGGCAAAAAGCCATGTTCAGAGCAGTTAGTGTTCAGAAAATTAAAGGCTAAAGACATCAATTGGAATCTGAATTATAATAATTCAATTTTCAACTCACATATAAAGTCTTTCCTGATTGATATTCCCACAAATTTTCTTTATATATTTTTTTATTTTTGAAAGTTATGATTTTTTTTCTAAAATATATTTGAGAGTGGTATATTTTTAGCAAACCTGATGCAGCCCGACCTCACCCAGACCAAAGTTCTGGCGGGTCCCACGAAAATCTGGTTTTTGACCGCTGCTTTAGCACATTTTAGAACACAATGAAGATTGTAAAGGCAGAGTTAAAAAAAACTTTGCGATCAAAAGTTCCTCAAAGTATTTTTGGAAAAGCTAACTTCCGGTACATAGGAATAAACAGTTCAGTCCATCATACATTTGTGTTTCCTGTATATAGTAAGATATGATTATATAGCATTTAGCATGCTTGTTAACCCCCATGGGGGGCTTGTACATATGTTTAATAATGCGATTCTGATAAATCAGTTTCATGCCAGCGTAGTACAAGAAACACACCAACTAGATTTGCTTCACCAGGAGGAGGCAAAAAAGCTGCTAAATATTGTAAAGCACTCTGTAGCGATTCATTGAGTACAACGCCACTAAATTTGTCGTTTTGATCAAATTGCCGTTCTTTTCACGTGTGGAAACCGTAAAAGTTCATGTCCTGGCCACAGAGTGCGTGCAATCACATAGAGCTCAACACATATTGAGTTCACATCATTTAAAACCTGTGAATAGATTTCTATTACCATCTGTTGTTATTTCTTTTCATGTTGTTTGAAGCTAACCAACTGCCATAACTACGGACCATTGCAACGTGTTAATACTGTATGCACTTACCGCTGGTATGTTTGTGAAAACATATATTTCAGAATTGGAAAAAAAGGTCAACGAAAGAATAAATACATTTCTAATTTATTTTGTTTGGGCATTACTGCACAAGTTCATCTTGTGCTTAAGCGCAAAAGGTCACTGTAAGATAATGTATTTATACCTTGTTGGCAGATGTATGTGGCAATGGATACTCATATGGACAATCCTGTACAGTTGATCTTTTATTGAATATAAATGTTGCCATTAATAAAAAAATATGTTGCATTCTTGATCCGAGTTGTTTGGTATTCCCCAATACCAGCCATGGTTTAGGATTCCTAATTCCAAACCCTAACTTGAAACAGTAGTGCTGTCTGAAATTCTCCCCACTCTTGAAACCTTGATTTAAATGTAACCCATTCTTAATATTTGCTTGTCACTTCAATGGAAAACCTTAAGACACTTCAGCCAAAATACTAACTTTACCCAGTCCTTCACTTTTTTGAAATTACCGTCCGTCTAGAAAGTAACTTGGTCTTAAAACCCTACACCTAATAATTCATTCAAAAGCCAGCTTTGAAGCTTCAGCCAAAATACAAACTTTAACCACTCTAAATTCTGAGACCTCTCTTGAAAATGTTTCTAGAAAGTAACCTAGTCTTAAATCCCAACTCGTACTTCTTAGTTTAAAACCCAGCTGTGACAATTCAGCCAAAATATTAACTCTACCCAGTCTTAAGTCCTTCATTTTTCTTGAAATGATGTCAAGAAAGTAACTCAGTTATAAAACCCTACTCCGAATCCTTTATAAAACCCAGCTGTGACACTTCAGCCGAAATACAAACTACCCAGTCTAAAGTCCAACACCACAACTGTGTATAGAAAGTAACCCATTCTTAAACCCTCCACCTAACCTTTGACTCAAAACCCAGTCGAGACACTTCAGCCAAAACACAAACTACTGTATCTGTGACGCAAACCCCTACTTAAAACTAATCACTGCTGCAACTTGGTGTTTGCATTCGTACCCTTTCACGTATTCTTTCCACGACTGTCCTTCATTTTTCCTGTTGTTGTTCTCCAGATGAAGACCTCTCATTGATCATGAGTGATCCTGGCTGATCTTTTGTCCATTGAGGTTTTGCGCACATCATCTGCAACCTGTCACTGATGATTATTCCCCGTCACACACAAATCAAAGCCAAACTTTTCCACTCTCGCTCCACTCTGCAAATCATTTTCTGTTCAACTTGAGAAGTTAGGCCTTCTCGTTTATCTTGCACATCTGCCTTCCGGAGGAGTCGGACAAAGATTCTGCTGAGCTTAGGACGTAAAAGGCGTCGACACTTCCGCAAAATCATCGCTCCACGCGTGACTTTTGGTCTTTCGCTGGTCTGGTTCTTTTTCTTTCTCCTGGGGTGATTCATGACTTTCCACAGTTGAATTATGACTGCTGCTGGCTCCGCCGTCATTTTGGAGAGCGTGACATCATCCAGTCACAGCGCTGAGGTGCTTTAGACTGGTTTCAATTATGTTTGTTATTTTTCAAAGGAAGAGGACGGTTATCTTCCAATGTCAGTGACATTAAAACAAAAGCAAATTGACAAACCAGTAAAAACACCCAATTTTCCAAGGATCAGTTAAGTTAAATACCGAGCAATGACTTGTCCAAAAACAGAAATAAATTTCACTAGCAAACAAAAAAATCTGTCTTAAGTTATATTTTCTTACAAGATGCTGCATTTCAAAACCATATTGAATGGAAACAATCTAGCGGAATCCTGATTCAAAACCTGATCTCATGCTTGATTATTGAAACCTGACTTAAGGAGATTATAAAAGACCCTTTTTTTCAATTATGCACAGAATGTGTAGTCTTCTTCCCACAATCATGCAGATATGTTGGAACATATTCCACACGCCAGGGGACTTGAAGTAGCTCGATTTGGCATTTTTCTTTTATAGCTGTGACGTCACCAGACAAAAACAAGCCTCTTAGCAATGGCAAGTCTCTTTGAAATTACAGATGACACACGTCCAAACGGCGATTGTTGTGAACAGCGATTGCATATAGCTCATTTTTGCTTGGACATCATGTAACTTTGCCTACCATGCCACTCGGGGACTTGTGACTGTTTTGTCCGAGTTGCTTTCTTCTTTCTCCAAAAGCTGCATAAGTTAAATTTTACTGCTGTCATTACAGTGTTCCTTCCTTTTTCCCTTCTCTGCCGTTTAGGGTTGGCAATTGTGGCCTTTGTGGTTTTCCCCGCACATCTTGGTATAATATTGTCCGGAGAGCTTACTGTTAGGTCGGGCTGCTGTTAGCCATGTTGGCAGTCGGTTAGCTGGCTAGCCTGCTGTGTCCAATTTTCTTTTTCCCCGGCTAGGATTATATCGGTTGCTGCATCCGTTTTTCATTGTTGGTTCCCTGCTAGTCTGGCTGCTTACTGCATGGTTTTGGTCAGCTAGCCTTATGATTTTCTGCCGATCGGTCCAAGTTAGCCTTCTTTAGCAGCCAGCTAGCCTGGTGTGTTCATTTGGTTTATTTCCAGCTGGGTTCATGTTTGTTGCTGTCGCCATTTTTTGTTTTTGGTTCCTAGGTAGACTAGCTGCTTACTGCCCACCGATTGTTACCGGATAGCTCTTTAAAGCAGCCGGCTAGCCTGCCGTGTGCAGGCTGGGTTAGTCCCCGTTTGCTCTATGTGTGTTAATTTTTTTCAGTTTGCCCCATTTTGGCTGCTCACCATTTGTTATACCATTTCTGCACCCAGCAGCGACACAACAGCTAGTCATTCCAGACAAAAATTACCAAAACAACCGTACCCTATTTGACTAATTAACACGTAAACCAATATGGCGACTGCCTTGCGAGGGTGCCGGTGTTACACAGATGACGTCACAGCTCACAAAGTCAAAGACGAGACAGGCTGCCTTCAAAATGCATTATTTTATCTTATGCCCTTTAAAGCAAACATTTGGAACAATGTTTAAAGCCCAGCGTTCAACCCTCTCAAAACCAACAAAAAAACACAAACAACTGATATGATATTCAAAGCCTTAGTAAGTATCACTTTACTTAACTCTGACTTGAAAAAACGTTTTATAACCCTAATTTCAGACCACAAGTTGGCACTGTAACTCTCGTTAAGTCAAAAAGCAGCTACCATACTTCGATGCCCCTAAACAGGTTTGAAAGAAAATAAAGGCACTGTCTAAACTATGGCTTGAGGGCCATTTGTGGCCCACAAAGCCGAAAGTTCTACTTGCTTTTAAAACATATTTATACACTGTAAAGCTTGTTTTAACATTTATAGACACACCTTGCAATATTTGACCACTAGATGGAGCTGTAATGAGTAGTGAAATTGAAAATGAGCGCTACAAAGCACAAAGAAGGATACAAACTATGCAGACTAAAAATGACCTTTTTTGGGTATAATTGGGTACCAGTAGCAGCAAGATGGCGGACAATCATGTCAGCTCCCTTTATGTGGGCCTCATGTTTTGTAAAATAAAAACACATTTCTAGACCTGTGAGTATTTATAAAAGAGTTCGTGTATTTTTGCTTATCATTCAAATCAAGTTTGTTTTAAATGAAGCTTTTGACCACTAGTACGTGCTAAAAATACACAATGTTCCTTTATAGATGTAAATGAACAATGAAAGTAACATTTTTTTATAATTAAAATGGAAACATTTAAAGTGACTTTAAAGAAAGCTATTAGAGTTTCTGTTTTTCTAACAAACCAAAAAAAAGCACATATCACATTTTTTTGTTTTTTTTTGTTAAAGTTGGCCTTGAATTGTTTATGTTATGTTTAACACCTCCGGCCCAGAGGAATTTGACTAAACCCTAATCCGATCGACATTGCCAGAATCTTATTGTAATTAAAACCAATACTCTGACTTAAATTATAATTTTTTTAAACCAAAAACGTCATGTAAAATCCTGTTTAAATCTCTCATCTCATCTCATTAGCCATACCGCTTATCCTCAGTAGGGTCGCGGGGGGCTGGAGCCCATCCCAGCAATCATCGGGCAGTAGGCAGGGGACACCCTGAACTGGTTGCCAGCCAATCGCAGGGCACACAGGGACAGACAACTCATTCGCTCATTCATACCTAGGGACAATTTGGACCGGCCAATTCACCTGAAATGCATGTCTTTGGAATGTGGGGGGAAACCGGAGTGCCCGGAGGAAACCCACGCAAGCACGGGGAGAACATACAAACTCCGCACAGAAAGTCTGGAGCTGGATTTGAACCCACGACAGGTTCCCATGACATGAACTGTGCCGCACAAGCGCTAACCACTGCGCCGCCGTGCTGCCCCCTGTTTAAATCAATAACTGGAAATCAAAACCTGACATTCTTAAAAACACAAACTCAGGTGTCAGCAAGGTAATGTCTATAGGCACCATGAAGCTTGTTATAAAATTACATGATGGCTTCCAAGACATGTTGTAAAACTAATATTTCCAAACATGTTCATAGAAAATGAAAAAAACCCATCTCTTATGAGAAATCCCAACCTAACTCCCAATTTTATTGACATCTTAATACTTGCCCACTTAGATAGGACGTCTCTGGTGTGAGTGTGTTATTGTAAAAACAAGCGTGCTTATGTGTGCCGTCATGGAGGAGATTCTTGTGTGTTTGAGTCAACAGCAGCTGTGGTCGCTAAAGAAAAGGAGCTGTCTAAAGAGCTTATTTCACAGCAAAGAAAAAGACCGTGGCTCAGGTGCTCAATGGAGGCAGTCACCATGACCGACTGGCACGCACACACGCACTGAGACAAAAAGAATGCCCTGCAAGGAAGGACAAGTCCAGTAAATGCTGGGGGAAAAGCTGTGCCCTCCACTTGGTTCTACTGGGGACCGCTGTAAACTTGTGCAAGCACTAATACTAAAGACTCAATGCATTCACATCGACATACACACACCTGGCTGCGGTTGCACTGAATCCTTCACTGGGCTACAAAGCAGACAGAACAGAAGCAGCAAAACAAAAACGACAAAGAAGCGGCTGACTTCCATCTTTCTTGCACCGCCGCTGACTGTTCCCCCCTGTCGTTCTGCCCTCGTGTGAAAGGGAAGGCTGGCAGAGAAAATGACTTTCAAGTCTGTCACAGGAGACATGACAACAGCATCTCTTAAGCTCACCGATTTGTCCCACCAAAACTTTTGACAGACAGTCATTCAGGAAAGCACGCATTCACAAGCACACCTGGTCAAAACACAAAGTAGTCAGAGAAATAACTCAAGTGTGGGAAAAGGAATTAAACACAGTAAAACTCAGTTAATCCGGATTCAGTCTATTAAAAATTTGGTTTGAATGATTTCTAATGTAATCTATGCATATTCCGGATTTTATAATCCGGATCTTCGGTTATTTCGATCCATTTCTATGTATTTTGCCGTGTCTATTCCGAAGTCCTATTCCAAGTCGACATGCCGTCCTTGTCGTCTTCTTACTGGAAGAGGCTAAATGGCGCACCTTTCCCGAAAAGTGTATGCCATCCGTTTGTCCATAGACAAACTAATTTCTCAATGCACTTGTCTTCGTGGGACGTCTTCCCGGTTATCACTGACGGAATCTATCTCATTGTGCTTCTATTAGAGTTGTGATCCATTCGTGCAAAACGACACTGAAGGAGACTATGCTGAGTGTCACATTTTAGTGTATCTTCTTCCGGTTAGATAGCAATGTGCTATTGTTGTTGTGCCCTGTTTTGAAGAGCTATGTCAATAAAGCTCCCATTTTATATGTGTGAATATAAACGCGTGAATTCTTGTTCAATCGAAACCAGATGTATTTTCAACTAAACATCGTTTTGAGGTCAGGGAATCTGAGAATACCAGACATCGGCTAGTCCGGATACTTGTATTATCCGGATAATTTTTCGCGGTTCATTTGAATCCGGATTAACCAAGTTTTACTGTACAGTACAGTAAACCATTGAAAATAAAATTTGGCTTCATACATTTTGTATGAGGCTTGGTTTGTCTCAACCTCTTAACCCCACTTGACCAGGGATTGGCAATCTAATATGTTGGAAGAGCCACATTAAACCCCCCCAAAAATGTCTTTGGAGCCGCAAAAAAAAAGGTTTTATACAACTCCTAGCAAAAAGTATGGAATCATCAGTCTTGGACAAGTACTCACTCCGACCTTTAATTCTGTAGAAGAAACTCAGATAAAAAGCATGAAAAAAATTATAAAGTTTTTCAAAAGTGCAACTCCTTTCCATTCAGAAACACTAAAATAAATTAATTTTAAAAACGTTGTGGTGGTCAGTAAATGCTATTTTATAGACAGAGCACAGGGAAAAATTATGGAATCACTCCATTCTGAAATAACAATCAAAACATGACTAGTATTTAGTTGCACCACCTTTGGCTTTCATGACAGCTTGCAGTCTGAGGAATGGAATGGATCAGTGACAAACAGTATCTGGTGCCAACTCTCTTTGTTTCCAGTTGCCAGATCATCTTTGGAGGTCGGAGCCATGCTGTGGACATATCTTTTCAAATTCCACCACAGGTTTTCAATTGGGTTGAGATCTGGGCTATTTGCAGGCCATTACATTGACTAGATGTGTCTCTCTCCAAGGAATGCTTGCACAGTTTTTGCATGGACCTGGTTTTTGGCATGATGCATTGTCATCTTGGAAAATGAGTTCATCATCCCCAAACATTTTTCAATTGAAGGAATACGAAAGATGTCCAAAATGAAAATGTAAACTTGTGCATTTATTGCAGATTTGACCACAGCCATCTCCCCAGTACCTTTGCCTGACACCCAGCCCTATATCAATAAGGACTGTGGGAATTTTGAAGTTTTCTTTAGGCAGTCCTCTTTGTAAATCTTATTGAAACGGCACTAAACAAAAGTTCCAGGAGTGAGTGATTGGATAAACGATAGGGATAATTTAGAGAAATTCTTGCTTCGCTGTCCGGTCAAAAAATCGGAGTTCGAACGCTGGTAATGCGTGAGTGCGTACGCTAGGGTGCGATGCTGAGCGGCATACGGGTGTAGATCGCTCTTTGCCTGACCAACTGTTATCGCGTGCGGACGTGCTTCGTTTTGCTTTCGCTTTTAATATAGGTGTACAAAGTGTTTTAGCCCCTAATTAAACCTCCGGAGAAAGTCAGTGCAAGCAGCAAAGTTGCAACAGGTGAAAAAAGAAAAGTAGTGCGTACAACTATTGCATTTAAGAAAGAAATAATAGCACCACCGTACTGCTGACCACCACAAAGGTAAGAAATCCTATTCATAATTATTTTCTTTTACCTTTTTTTTATTCCTACACGTTCATGCTAGCGTAATCTTTCGTACGGAAGATTACGATAACGCCAACGTACGATTAGCCTGGATTAGCTTTATGTTTACGTTAAACCTTCAAGGTAAACATTCAGGGTGTTGGAACAGAGCCCAACATTCAGGGTGTTGGAACGGAGCCTCCTTTCCAATGAACCGTTCACCACTTGTTGTGGAGACCCGGGTGCTAAATGACTTGTAAACGACCTGATTTTTTTATTTTTACACGTTCATGTTAGCGTAATCTTTCGTACGGAAGATTACGATAACGCGAATGTACAATTAGCCTGGGTTAGCTTTATGTTTAAGTTAAACATTCAAGGTAAACATTCAGGGTGTTGGAACGGATGAAAACGATTTACATTATTTTTAATGGGAAAAATTATTTCGGTGATCAAACAAATCGGTTTTCGAACAAGGTTCTGGAACACATTATGGTCGAGAACCGAGGTTCCACTGTATAACTTTCATAAAGAAGCCTTTCACACTTGTCTGCATGTTAAGCAAAAAGCGGATAATAAAACTCAACGTAAATTGAGTGTCAGAGCATAAATGTCTTCATCTAAGGACGAATATCTGTGCTGTGAAATCATTTGGTCCGTGTCACGTCTTGCCCACGCTGGGGGATTGCGCTTATTCACTCCCAACTCGGTGTGACAAAGTGTGAAATCTGGATCACATTAAGGAGAGACAAGTTTCTCTCTGTCACACTTGACTGGAAGGAGGGAGGTGAGTGTAGACGTGCAAATGTGTGTGGGGCACACGCTGTGGGAACACAGCGCTCAATAATTCCGACTGACAAGAGAATCGTTTTCTTTAGTTCTCTGAAGTGGGCCTGGCTCATTTGTACTGCCTGGAGCCATGCAGAGGTGAAGTGTGTGTATGTGTGTGTGTGTGGCATAGAGATTGTGAGTGACAAGGTTTTTGTGAGAGAGCATCTAGGTTTAGAAATTTGGAAGTAAAAGGAGGGACAGAAGAAAAAAGAACACCTCTTAGAGGCACACAAATCTCGGGCCATGCGGGTCCCACTACAGCAGTGGTCCTCAACCTTTTCTGTACCACAGACCGGTTTAATGCCTAACAATATTCTTGCAACCCAGCCCAATAAGAATAAAAATAAGCCTCAATCCACTGTGTAAATCACTAGACCCATAGGGATGTGGATGACAAGAAAAGGCATTAGATTTGATCTCATCATCATACTATTTTTACACATGGTACCAGAGACGAATGTAATGGAATGGAGAAAACAGATAGTCGTCCTAAAACATAATCAAACGCAAAAAGCATGATGAGGGGAAAAAACTTTTCGTTGTATACGATGATGAATCAGACTTTGAAGGAAATACAATAGAAATACAATGTGAATGTTGTTTTGGTATTGTGTTCATAGTTGTCAATAAATTATTTTAATCATGGCCCCACGTATTCAACAACATGGTATTGTGAGTAAAAAATGTGTGATGACGAGATAACATCTAATGCCTTTTACTGTGTCATCTTCATCCCTAGTGGCCTGGCGGTTATGATTCAGTAACGGACCGCGGCCCAGTGGTTGCTAACCAATCCTCATCAAATGATCAATCAATCGAATATTAGTATTCGACCCTAAATAGGTGAATCGTCATTTTTCTTTTTCAGATCCTTTTCCAATATTTTCTTTCAAAATCCACTTCATAACAGCTTGAACTGTTCTGAAAACTGTGCGAGCTGGGTGATTGTTTTGTGTTTATGTGTTTTTAACACCTGCAGAAAGAAAATGACGTCATCTAATACTTCCCGTTCTGATAAAATGTTCTCCAACTACCCCCACATCCGACACTGATTAGTTCACTCTTGGATTGCCAACACCTGTTAAGAACCGCTTTCAATGTGTCTTCCGCTTTCACTTCCGACGAACACAATGACCACGCATTGCAATAAATGTGCCTATGTCATGACCTCCAAACTCCTTGTGTGAGTAGAGGTGTGTATTAGTGAGCCACGGGGGAGTCCTTCGTCGCTAAGTGGACCTTAAAAAACAGGAAACGGAGCGCGGATGAGGAGGATCAGGACTTCTGACTCTCTACAATAGTCTTATTTCAGCTTGTCGTGCACACACATGCAGAGCACGTAAATCGCATGCACAGACACAAAACAAACACACACACACAATGTCACACCTGAGCTTACCTCGATAGATGCCATTCAGCAGGCTGACAAGCAGGGACAATAGAAGAACTGGAGGACGTGTCTGAGCGCATCAATCTGCTACCGCCATCAACTTTTCCTTCCTGCCATGACTTAGTGTGATATCACATTTCTATTTCCACACTCTTACGCTTTAACTTGTGAGACTGAGGTCATCCACATGCACACGTGCACGAAAGCTTTTACGAGGCCACCTTTGATGTGCCGAGATTGTAAACTGCATTTATTGTACATGTAAACACAATTTTGAAGCATGAATAGAACAGGTGCAGACACTTTCCCTTTCTCGATATAAGAAAGATGGGAAAAACTAAAGGCACCAAATGAGATGTGCATGCACCTGCATTTAGGAAGGAGGGTACGCCATGAAGGGCTGTGATGGTTGAAAGATGGGCGTATCCCAACTGGGTGTTTGTCCAAATGGCATTTTGGGCGTGTGTCCAAAAGACACTTTGGGCGTCATTGGCGTTGCTGGGCAGCGTCTACAAGGCCATGAGATTAAAATGGAAACGTCATAAGAACAAAATTTACAATACGGGTAATGCGGATGATTAAATATGATGCTCACCTGACTGTAGCAGAATGTGTCGGGTGGTTAGACTTCCTTCGAAGAACTTTGCCTGCAAGATACCCTGAGCATTACATACAGTCCATTTTTCTCATGGACTAGTGCATGAATTATTTTTCAGCGTTTTTCCTTACACAAATAAATGGCAATAGTACCCCCCATGTCCTACATTTAGTTGCTGCCACAGTTCTACCTACAGAGGACACCTACCTATTTGCAATAAGCATGCATGGGGTTACCATTAAAGTAGGGAGTTTTTGTTTAGCTTTTTCCCCCTTTCTACCAAACTGGATCTGTCTCAAGTTATAATTAAATGATTTACATTAACTAGTGCAACAAGACGTCAGTGTCACAATAAAATGTGCTAATTTCATGGTTAAGTAAGAAACATCCCATAAACTATAAGTAGCAGGAATAGCTTTGTAGTGAAAAACATTCCACATTGCAAGTACAATGCATCATATAGGAAACAAAGCAAAAATATAACTGATGTTTTAAAATATTTTTTTCAAGATTAAGATTTAAGAATTGCGCACTTGCACTGGGATGGTTGTACATCGATTTGTATAGATTAATTGCATGTTAAGACTATGTACCATGTAATTAGGTATATTATGGAAAATAAGTAGTAATCTTGGAAATATGATTAGGAAGACCAAATAATGACACCAGCCCTCAACAACAATAAAGAGTTGAGCATGGTCATACAAAAAGACATGACTTACCCATCCGACCGTCTTGTGGTGTACTGATTAGTGACAATCTGGTGTTACTTGAAGGCTGACACAAACACACACACATGGTGAGAACATGTAAGCATTGGCCCTTAAGTACAAAGATTAATGTGAATAATGATAATATACTTACTTTCTGGAAAAAACCCATCTTGTCATCCATGTCCATTTCAGCCCTAATGAGGGTGACATCAAAAACACAAATCATGCTGCATTGCACCTTCTGAGACTTACCGGTGTTCAAGACCTTTGCTAACTTGTTCATTTGAAAGTGGGAAATTTAATACTTTATTTATGCCCCATATATGACTCGTTAACTGAAACAAACATGGTCCTGAGTCTATCAGTAAAAACAAGCAAACAAAGTAAAATAAACGATCATGCTGAACCCAAACAAAAGGCCTGCGTTAAAATGTGCTGACTGCAGATTTAGTGTCTGCAACGGGTCACGGATGAAGTTTTAGCTTGGGTGCGAGAATCTAAAAGTCTTAAATGATAAAATAACATTTGCACTGTTAAAACTCAGTCAAATAACACCGTAGTCGATGAGGTCCTGGAAACCCAATAGGGATTGGTGACTAAAGCCAAGCAAAGCTGCGCTTGTTCAGGTGTGTGTGTGTAGATAGCTGTAGGGCTGAGCAAAGAACTACAGTGGCTAAAGCTAACATATTAAGACGCCAGGCGGGGCTAGGTTTTTGTGTGTGTGTAGATGTGCGTGTGAGCACACGTGTCTTAACGGGTTCGTAGCTTCTTACATGTTGCTGGATGAGGCACGTCTGGAGGGCAGGAAAGGAGAACCGAATGGGTTCTGCCGCACTTACACAAAGAAGAAGCAAAGAATAAGACAAACACTTAAACTACTCATCACACAAAATAGAAAATTACCTCCTGCTTGCGTAAAACACATTGTATTATTCAGGTAATTACAGCTGTTATTGTTCAGACTTGCCACCTTTTAAGTAATATAACTCCATGTGGGTGGTCACTGCAATGTAATCTCTGACTGGTTGCTTTTTGGAGTTTTGGGCAGCACCAAATTTTGTGGTGACCGAGCACGCCTGCTTTACAGTTGAAACTGACTTTTTTTGAATCAACACTTTCTCTAAATGTGAATGTGTGTGTGTGTGAATTGTTGGTTCTCAATACCCTCTGCAACGAGGTTGTAATTTTCCTTTTACAGAAACATTACATTTTTTTTTACCTTGTTCTCCGTGGGAACTTGCTGCCCTTTGGGAGCAGTGGCTCATCTGGGACATAGATGTTGACTTAGACCTAAAAGGTGACAAAAGATGAACAAAAAACAATTTCATAAACCAAATCTTAATGGAGTTATGCTTCATTTAGAACTAGAAGCAATGCATTCTGGTTATTATTGAGTTCGCAAAATAAGAGTAAAGAGGCATTGTGGACCCATTTTATTAATCTCAGGGGTCTGATTTTGCTACTTGGTGTCCATTAAAGATGACAGTACAGTTTACTTTTCCTCAATTAATGACCTTTCACGGCTTTCAGAAAGTATTAAACCATAAAAAAAGACAAAAGTAAATTATTGTAAACACAGGTCAACCATCTTTTTCAAACAACTTCATCATTTTCATTTAGGTTCTTGTTTTTTTCCTGGTAACAAAGAAAATAAAGTCTACATGCTGATTTAAATGGTATTCGAGAAGGAGACAAAGCAGGAAGAAGCTTTCTGCAACTATCAGGGTGGTGAACAAAGACGACACATTGAGGTGCTTCCATAGGCGCAAGGTCACCAGACGTGGTGGCGCAAGATGAAACCGGTACATAAAAGTGGCCGAAAAGCACACATTGATTCATCATGATGCTAATGATCAAAAATGGGTGACAACTATAATTTTTCAAAAAATGTTGGCAGTAACAAATCAACTTTTCTATAAATCTCTTGTTAAATAAAACTTTATGATGTACTGAAGGTTGAATATACTCACGTGAACTAATATGGTGAGGAACAAAGTGGTAAAAAAAGCATTAGATAAAGATTTGTGACACTGAGGGCATTCATTGATAGCCGGAACAATGGATTACATTAGTTTATTCATCCTTCACGATGGAACCCTTCCAGCTCAATTCAGACAATGGGCTGAGGAACCCTGGACTTAAATCAAATCAATATCATTATAACTACATCATGAAAACTAAACATTAAAATATATGATTTAGAACAAACAAACCAAAAATAAAACTTGAAAAAAACTAATTTTGTGCTGTTTGTATTTGTTTTGTAAGTTAAAATCAAGAAAAATATTTCCTGGGTCATTGTGACCTACTCATATTGCTCCTATATCATTCATTTGACAGGAGAAAACGTTCCCTGGTCATTGTAAGCAGCAACTAGCTACAAGACCAAGAACTTAAATTATTTTTGTGATTTACTAAAGAGCTAATATATTCATTTGAAAATAAGACAAAGATAATTCATCGAAAATAAGTGTTTGGGTAACATAAAGTGCTCAACAATAGTGTGACAGTGCCGCTGAGTGGTGAAAGAGAGCACAGCATTGAGTTTGAAAATAAAGGGATGGGCCCCACCAGACTGTACTTATATATGATATATATAGATATATATATATCATACTTTATATATAAAATCTACTTAAAGAAATCAACAAAAGGGATACCTGCTCCTCAAAACTATATGACATTAGAATGGTAGAGAAATGTAGAAATCTACCTTTGAAGTGCATATTCCAGTTTGGTAATGTAGGCGCTTTGCTCATTCAGCTTTCTGTGAAATAAAAAAAAAGGAAAAAATAGTGATACCACACTAAACTGAAAAAAATATGAGTGTATTAGACGGACTTGGCCATTTGCTGCATCTCTTGCTTCATCTTAAGCCAGCTCTCCTCCTCTTTTTCATTCTGTTTATATTCAAGAAATAAAACCAAAAGAGAATCTTTTATGACAAGAGTTTTCAGATTGTTTACGATAAGAAATAGCTCACCCTTCTCTGGTAGTATGTCAGTAATCTTGTACTATTTCTGCCTTGGAACATTAGAACCTGGAGAGAGGAAGCAAAGAAAATTACCATTATAACACATAGAAATTACACTAAGTACACTTACTTAATAGTAACATCATGCTATGCAATTCAATTAACACTTACAAAGAGATGAACATTTAAAATTAGTATAATTATGTTAAAACATGTTTTTATGATAACAAAAATGAACGTGGTATCTTATCCGACATTACCATTACAGAAACCCTATGCTTGATCAATTTGCTATTAATTGTCCATATGGCAAAATCCATTTTTCCTTGTACAGAAATTTTAATTAACCAAGACTTGTATATAGACTTTATGCCATTGACAGAAAAGGTTCCACTGTACATTTAAATCCCAAAATATTGGATCCCAAAATAGATAATACGATATCAAATGTGAAAAGAAATAAACAAACTTTTCTGATGTCTGTCAAATGATTGTTTGCCAGAATGTTGACATTGGAGAAGAGACTCTTTATTTCTGGGCTGCTCTGGAAAAAACAAAATAACTCTTGTTCAAGAGTCATTTTCTCTCCATATACTAAATTGGATGATGCACTTACTTGGTCAGTGAGAGGTGAAACTTGACATTTTTCATTGCAGATCAAACATTTGCCCGGCTTACCTGCAATAAATGTTATTAACATGAATATGATATCAAAAAATGTGTGCAAGATTGAGAAAATGACCTAAAGTAAAACATTTATAGAAAGCGCAGAATTAGGGATGGACAAGGATTGGTACAAGGTACACCGTTTTTTAAGGTATTAGCAATTGTAGTTGGAATTCAACTTGGGACCTTTGAACTGTGAGGTAGATATGCTAACCAGACAACCACCATGCCAACTATGAAAATTTAATGCCATGAATAAAAGATATTTCTTTAAAATTATCTTTGATTTTTTTTGTCGAAGTGAAGGAATTTTACGTACTGATGACATTTAAATGTGGTGGTACACATAGGGCATGTGGAAAATATTTTTAAAATTTATATTAGGGGAGAATACTTTATATTTTTCACCTTATTATATTTTATATTTGTATATTTTGACTACTGGAGTGCAACTCTAATTCAGTTGTAGCAGCACAATGTTAACAAGGATGATTCTGGTATCAACGAATACTCAAGATGCAAATGTTGGTCTGGTTCTGGAAAAAAATGCCATCATGAACATTACCAAGCAAAATGTTCACTTATGGCTACAAAATATTTATTGCAGCAATGGTGACAAACAAACTAAGGTATACTAAAGTTTTGCTCGGCAATAATATGGAGAAAATACACAAGAAAATCAACAGTATTTAGACTTTCCGTTTCATAACTTTACTGATGTTGTATAACAATTGCATTTGAATGGAAAACATTTAATAAATAACCTTCTCTTTGTAAGGAACTGGTTGTCAATTGACCTGCGTGAATGTCACAGATAGATTAATTTGCATTTTATGAGCATATGCATATCCTGGCAAACTTCAAATGCCAAACAGTTAAAATTATAACACTCACTTATATTTAGATAGTCAATACGATTTATGTTGAGGAATTTAAAAAATAGTGCTGGAATTGTAATTCCATCTTCGCAACATTTCTAAAATTCGCCCTATACTGTCTCCGTCAGATGCGGAGATTATAATTCAGGCGTTTGTTACCTCCCGTCTCGATTACTGTAATGCACTACTCTCCGGTCTCCCAAAGTCCAAAATCAAGAGCCTTCAGCTGGTACAGAATGCTGCAGCGAGGCCTTTAACTAAGACTCAAAAGTTTGATCACATTACCCCGATTTTAGCTAACCTGCATTGGCTCCCTGTTAGCTTAAAATGTGATTTTAAGGTTCTGTTGCTAGTATAAAAATAATGCATAGACTTGTTCCCCTATATCTTTCAGATTGAATTTCCCCCTATGTTCCGGTCCGGAGCCTTCGCTCTGAAAATGCTGGTCTCCTAGTGATCCCAAGAGCCAAGAAGAGATCGGCAGGTTCGAGAGCGCTCTCCATTCGAACCCCGGTGCTGTGGAATGCTCTTCCACCCGAGATTCGATCTGCAACCTCAGTGGAAATGTTTAAATCTAAGCTTAAAACACACGTCTATTCTATAGCATATAAATAACCTATATTTGTGTTGACAATATCTGTGTATTATTTGTTACTGCAAAATCCATTGCAGCCTGGTCATCCTGGATGGGGGACTACCTCATGTGCAACCCTTCTCGAGGTTTCTTCATTTTCCTCATGTAAGTTTTAGATCAGGGGGTGGTGTAATAATTGTCTGTGGTTTGCAATAATATGTGGTCTGGCAGCCCTTTGAGACTCTTTGTGATTAAAGGCTGTACAAATAGACATGGCTGGACTTGACTAAAATTGTAATCAGATCTGTGTAATGAAAGAACGCATCCAACAGAGGTCTCTGTTTACCTTAACGTTAACTTTGGTGAGGGCCTTAAATCGTTCAGTTTTTAACCCTCTTTAAATGTTCTTAAACAAATCTCGGAAGTTTTTATCACAGTACCTTTATGGTAACACACACTACATACAACGTGGCCGCAAGTGGTGAGAGCAATTCGACGTTCAGATGAGGGGGGAAGGAAGCAAGCGTTGCAGCAGACCCAGTGCGACATGTTGTTGTGCTTCCCTGTGAAAGATAAACGGCGCGGTCTCGTTAGCATGCTAATGGTTAATATTAGCTGTCAACCACGGTGTGACCTATTGCTTATATTTTTGGAAGCATTTAAAACAAACGTTCGGTATGATATTATATCATATTGTTTTAGACTACAATAGTTAAAATATTAAAAACACATACTTACTCGTTACTTCTTATCCTGTCGAGGTTCTAATTAGCTTCATCGATCGGCCAGGCCCAATCGACGAGTCTACGATTTCCTCCGAAGAAAGACCGCCTATTCGCCTTAACTAACCACTGCGTAACTTTTCTTTACCACAAAATAACATATCAACAAATACAGGATATTGTAAAACATGTATAAGGTTTAGTACATTTAGGAAACCAGGGTGCAGATATTTAGCTGTTAGTAAGTGCTGGCATTTAACAGTACCTATAGTTTCAAGAACATATGTCGATGTGGGGAAGGGTATTGTGAGAATTCCCAGAGTGAATCGGGCGTTTGAGGTAAGTAGCGACCGAAAATAGTGTAAGAAATGTGTAATAAATTGGGGAAAAAAATAATCTTTTATAGCTCTCTGCAAGCTTTTACAGTAAATACGTTAGAATTTCAACACGACTAACATGACTACTTTTTCAATTTAACCAAAAACTAACAGTGCTGGAAATCAAATTGGGCTTATCGGCAACTCATTAGAACCAACTGACCAACATGGCTTAAATTAACTTAAAACAAAAAGCGCATTGAAATTTTAACAGAGCTCGTGAATTGTAAAGTGTGGTTACTCCTGTTTTAGAGACAAATTGAAGAACTAATGTTAGGGTAACAGATTACCGCTCAATCTTCCTCTTTGGAATGCTTTTTATGTTCTCTCTCAATCACAAACACACGCTTGATTGACAAACTAATGTTGTGATAAGAGCTATTCATCTATCTACTTGAAAGTGCTTCTATAAAAAAAAGTTAATTCCACTTGCTTCAATATTTCTTTATCACTCAAACTTTTCTACCACGGACTTTTTAAAATTTCAATATTATCAGCGAAATTGATTCACAGATATGTCAGGACTCAGGTGTTAGCAGAGCTGCCACTGTTTACTCTGCCCTGACTATTATTCCTGCTTCAGTAGCTCATTTATCCAGTCAGAAGGCTCTCGGGGTGGATAGGGTCCGATACAGGAAGGGCAGAGAAGGAGATAGAGGCTTGGCTGCTTCTGAGCTGAAATAATCCCCCCACCCAATAAATAAAAACGCAGATACCAATATATGTCAAATACCAAAATTTCGCTGCTGATAATTAGCTTGTCTGATAATCGGTCAACCTTTAGTTTGAGGTAGTGCGTTTGAATTAAAATCAGTGTATTTCACCTGGGCAGACTTGCTGTATTGAGAAAATAGGAAGTCGTCCTAAAATATATAAACGCAAAAAAGCACGACAAGGGAAACAATTCTGGTGTATCTGATGATGAATCGAACTTCAAAGGACATGATCACATTACAATACATTGTCAAATGTATGTTAGTATTGTGTTCATAGTTGTCAATAAATTATTTGAATCATGACCACATGTATTCAACGTTTGTCGCTTTCAATGCCTAATTTGAGTGGTGAAAAAGTCAAACAAATTTCATACCGATTTTTATTCAAAAATTAGGGGGGCGTGTTATACACAAGAAATGCGGTCTTTCCTCCACACTCTTCTCACCTTTGTAAGCCTTGGCCTGTTTTAATGCCTGTTTGGGGATACAAATAGTTGCATCTGTGGAGTACATATGTGACATTTTGGTTACACTTAGGTAATGCTACATTGGCTAAAATCCCAAAGTTTTACTTTAAGTTCAACAATATTATGTTCTACTGTAATTATTCTGATAATATTAACTTGGTTATGTTGAACCAAATTGATGTGAGCATGATGAGAGTATTCTGTGTGGTTCTATACTGTGCACCCCTTTTTTAAACTAGGTTGTTGTACTGGTTTTGCTGAATAAATTTGTCATCAAGTTACTGAACTACTCTTGATGCCTCTGTTAAGTCTGAGTTGTTCAAATTAGCCAATGTCACTTCAAGAATGGTAGAGTTGCATTTAAGCTTTTGCATTTCAGACATTTTAACACTTTGCAGGGTAGTTTTTTTAAATGCAACTGTAATTGTTACACGCATTTTGTGAACAGCAGCAGACGGATGTAGAGTTAGTGTTTGGCTCCATAACTTTGTGCTAAGCTTTTCCTAGATGAAGCAAAATGGTCAACAAAATAGTTTGCTATTGGCTCAGCAGGTCATACTGAAGGATGAAGGCTGGCACAAACTCCTAAGATGGATCTCCTAAAATTGGCGTATTACAACAGGCCCATCAAACTGATTTATCGCTTTGATAAATGTTCTAGAAAAGTATGTCCTAGTCTTCATCATCAAGGAAACCACCGTTAACTGAGGAAAAAATCCACAATGTATCGAGTTAAAACATGAATATAATTCTCAAAGTCCACTCCTGATTATTGTTTAAGGAAGAGATTTCCAGTAGATAATGGTAGAGTTATGGAAAATTATTAGAATTTTTCAATTCAAAACTAAATTATGATCAGGAAGGTAAATAATCATAATTAATTATAAAAAATGGTCAATACTCGTCAAAACAATTCACCATGACTGACAATCATTGACAACAAATGTTTTCCCACGATTGACAGGCCGTGATCAGACGATCTTCTTGGCAATAAAGAAATCTTTGAGCTGCTTTATCTGCCAGAAACCGGCCACGACCAGGAGGAAGATCTGCACCAAGGCCCACCAGAGAACTGTACTGTATGTGTCCTCACTGATCTGACGGAAGATTTCTTCTTTTTCCTATTGGCATAAACAATACAGTTGGTTACCTACGAATGAATAATGGGATTTTTACCTGTTTGAGTTTGTTTTAGACACAATTTATTTTAGTGAGCTTCAAAAGAAGGGAATCAGGGAAATGATAAATCACATAATATAAATTCTGTTTGTATCATGGGGAATAAATAAAATCAGATTGTTTTGATTTTGTTTAATGGCAATACCCGTTGGTAATCCTGCTGCTTGGTGATAAACACCATCTGGTCAATAAGATGTTGCAGGCTGTATTCCAATGTTTGCAGAGTGTCTTTGGTTCCATCAGCCATTGGATTCATGACATGCTCACCAATCTGAACATCTAAATGCAATTTCTGCCAAACACCAAAAACATCATGATCCTTTAGTTACAACAATAACGCCTTGTGTTATTGTGCTTGTTTGCAGGCATTACCAGACGTTCTCCAGCAAAGACAGAGAAACTTGTGGAGTTGGTTTTGAAGCAGATGACATGCTGACCAGATGTGTGCGCCGTGAAGGTGAATTTAGAAAAGATGCCGTAGCGCTTGCTCATCAAGACCTAAAGTCCAGAAATTTCATCCAAAAATAATTTTTTGGCATGGTTTTTTTTGTCATTACAATAATTCTGCTTGACCTTCTAAATTGGGGTTTCAAATATTTTCACCAAGGTCCACACGAGAATGATGGCATACCTCAATCGGTCTGATGTAATTTATAAATGGAACTAAAAGTAATTTGTATGTAAAATAAATGTATCTACTCCTTTATTGTAAGTAACTCTGAATTTATTAAATATTCAAGTCACAATCGTTGTAAAAACAGTTGTATTGAAAAAATTGTTACTACACATTTATAATATGTTCTAAATAAAATACAGTGATACCTAAACATGAGCTATAAGAATTTACCACTGGAGACAAGGGCTTTAAATTTATTAGTAAAATTGTATTCATCTTATTACTGTATTTTTATGTTCAATCACTCTTTGGATCTATTGTTAGTTAATAGGAAAATGTGTTTTATAGCTATTAAGGTTAACTTTTGGGAGGCTGGGAACAGGTTACCGTAACTTGTTTTCAGTTGTTTACTATGGAGAAAAAGAGCTCGTGATACGAGCAATTTCAGATAAGACAAATAAATATCGCATGCAGGGGAATCACTCTATAAAAGAAATAAAAAAAATATTCTTGGACATTTATTTCTAAATTTCACCTTGTTGGTATTGAAATTGAAATACTGGTGCGTTTTCCCTTTGCAGATATCACAGTCAACAGTCATTGTGGGAAATGTAGTTTTTGATCAAAGCATCCTTTTGACCACGCAAAATTATGTGGCTGGCAACAGTTAGCCCATAGGCCAAAAGTTTGACACATTTGCTTTTAATCCTAAATACGAACTGTACAACAACGAGGAAATTATTGGTCATACATATTCATTTTCAGCCCATCACATTCAAACACTTAAGTTCTTTCACAATTACTTTTTTGATTTAGATTATTTTGGTTTGCATTGCATCGTTACCTAATGTTAATGTAGTCATGAGTTTGGTTTGCTGATGTGGACCAATTAAAAGTGATCAGAAAAAAAAACAGTCATATGGCAAATAGTTTCAATCATTTGACACTAATTGAAAGTGCTTCCTCCACTCTACCTCATTGTTAGGGTCCCTAATTGTCACTGTGACACCAAGGTGAGGAGAATGGGTGGAAGACTTCAAGTCCCAGGGCTGCAGCAGAAAATATCCTAAGGGTAAAAAACATACCTTCACCTGAGCCTCCTGCCATAAGTCAGCACATTTTATAAGACACATTCATTTCTTCTCATCTGTCTGTTGATTTTTGGCTCATTCTTAACCCCTCCCCAGAACTCACCCGTCACCATCAAGTCCTCGGGAATCTCCTCTATGATGCATCGCTCCTCCTTCTCATCTAGATCAAAATACATGGAGGCAGCCAGTGTCAGGTAAGCCTGTAGGAAAAAGACCGGCCATAGACACTTCATTGTCAGTCCACAATGGGCTATTAAACAAAATTTGGCAAGGGGGGTCAAATAAAACAGGTCTGTAAAAGCAAAATGGGTTTTCCAAAAGTCTGCAGTATGTATTTGCTGGAGACTGCCTTGGAGTGAGAAAGTCACAGGTGTTGCTTTGCGTGACGTGACATTGGCCTGGTTATGTGAGTGGCCCACATACAGTCGAGGGTTTTGTCATGGTCAACCATTCTCCAAAAAGATTCATGTTGAGCTGTTGTGAGATTAATTTTGAAACTTGCTGAAATAAATTTTGGGATTTCACTGTAGGTACACGTCCCCAAATCTCAATTTTGAAGGAATTTAACTACGGTATTATTATTTTTTTTTAATGTCCAATACATTTGATAATAATAATAATAATACCTTTTTTTTCTACACCCAATGTTGCTGTACATAGAATATCAAACTGTGATATCAGTATAAACAAAAATACAATAAAAAAGAAAAAATGAATACTCCAAAAAAAAACCCACATTAGAGTATAAAAGTTGAGTGTCATTCACAAAGCAGCGGAGATACATTTTAAATTTAAGGTACATATGGCCTAAAGCAGGGGCCGGGAACCTGTTTCCTGCGAGCCATGTGTGTCTTTTGACAAGTGGACATATGCCTCAGAGATAAAATGTAACAATACTGATTGCCCAAAGGGTTTTGGCCCAGTATATACAGGTCCTTCTAAAATAATTTGTGTATTGTGATAAATTTCATTATTTTCTAAAGTATAATGATACAAATTAAACTTTTCTATATTTTTGATTTATTGCACACCAACTGAAATATTTTAGGTCTTTTATTGTTTTAATGTGAATGATTTTGGCATACAGGTCATGCAAACCCAAAATTCCTATCTCAAAAAAATAGCATATAATGAAAAGGTGCTCGAAACAAGCCACTGACCTAATCATCTGAGTCAACGAGTGAACTCTCCACACTTGCAAATGATTCCTGAGGCTGTTAAAAACTCCCAGCCTGGTTCATTACTCAAACCACCATTTACACCCTCAAGCAAGAGGGTAAGACACAAAAATAAATCTCTGGGTGAATAGGTTGTTCCCAGAAAGCTGTATGTATCCAGGCACCTCAGTGGGAAGTTTGTAGTAAGAAAAAAGTATGGCAGAAAACGCCGCACAATCAAAATTATTGACTGATTTCTGAGGATTTTTTTTTTCCTGCACAACCTGGCAACCGCTTACAGTGCCAAAACCACTGGTAAATGGTTTGCTGACCACAATGTTACTGTGCTCAATTAGCCTACCAACTCTCCTGACCTGAACCCCATAAAGAATCTGTGGGGTAATGCGAGGAGGAAGTTGAGAGACACCAGACCCAACACTATGGATGAGCTTGGAGCCGCTATCGAAGCATCCTGGGCCTCCACAACACCTCAGCAGTGCCACAGGCTGAGTGACTCCATGCCTCCCCGCATTGAAGCAGTCATTTCTGCAAAAAGATTCCTGACCAAGTAATGAGTGCATAATTGATAGATAGATAGATAGATACTTTGTTCATCCCCGAAGGGAAATTCACATTTCCAGCAGCATCCCTGAGCTGAGAACAATAGAGAACAATCGAAAATAACACGGGAGCTGCGAACATTATTTTTTGAAGGTTTATAACACTTTTTTTAGATGGTCACATGAAATATGCTAATTATTTGATATAGGGACTTTTGTTTTTTTCTTACTATTTTTGCCAAAACCATTAATATTAAAACAATAAAGGGCTTGAACTACTTCAGTTGTGTGTAATTAATCTAAGATATATAAAAGTATATTGTTTTTTAGTACATTACAGAAATTAACGAACAGCAGTTTACTGTTAAGTCGTATCACCAACAGACCCTGTTTTGGCTGTAGATTGCAAGAAAAATGCTGTATATGGAAGCTCATTAAACAATCTATGTTCATTGTTGAGGCACTTTATAATGAAAAACCACACAACAAACCATCAAGTCCTTAGGAACTACCTTAAGGCTCTAGCAAAGCACCTAGAGCACTTTGATTGGGTGAGCGGTAGAATTGGCTGAGCTGTACACAGTTAGTGCGCACTCCTCTTCGCCTAGTGTCTCCCGCGCTGATGCTAAATACGTCTGTATCCTCATTTGCAGTATCTTCTGACTTTTTTACAAAATAACTATGCTAGCATCTTGTTTGAAACTTACTTACAAAAATGAGCCTCAACACTATTACCTAGCTGCAGGAAGGAGACACATTAAATGATATTTTTATATTGCTATCGGACACAGGCTATTGTTATTTCCAGGGTTAGGTAGGGTTACTTTAACTGGATTAATTTTAATTACTTTTGGATTACTCCAATACAAAATATGCAAATAAAAGACATAAGAAACTAAATATGAATAAAATTACTAAATTTTGTGCAGGCTTGGGGAATAACGGAATACATGGAACGGCAAAAATGATGTTGGCAAGCTGTTTGGATTTATTTTCATTTTGTTTCTGTCGCATTTTATTTTAGTTTTGCCAGAGATCAAAGAGATCAAAGCCAGGAGAGAAAGCTTGCCACGTGTTGTGAGTCATAATTGTATTCATATTTAGTTTCTTTTGTCTTTTATTAGCCTATTTGGTATTGGAGTTATCCAAAAGTAATTGAAAGTAATCAAGTTAAAGTAACCCTACCCAACCCTAGTTATTTCTCAGGTTTGATCAAATCATCAAACATCACAGGGTATTATAAAATGTGCTAAAGAATTAGCTTTTGCCTGGCGAGTGAGTTTGGTGGTTTTGTTGAATTTTCTCTTATAATGTATTGTGTGGCTCTATCTTTTGCTTTTGCTTTTATGGCCAAACCCTTCCCAACCGATGGCCTAGGCCCTAGGGGGAGGAGTAAGGTTTTAAAGAGGAGGGTCCCCGGGACAGAGCCCTGGGCTACACCTGTGATAACTGAGAAGCACTTGAGTTGAATGAAATGAGTAGGGTCTGTGGGGTAAAAATACAACTGTTGGAGGGGGGTGTGGGTTAACTGAGGAAAATCTCCTGAGAACGATTTGTTGGTAAATGGTATTGAAGAAGGCATTTAGGTTGAGGGGGATAAAGATGTAAAGTTTACATCTTTACCCCCCTAACTTAAATGTAAAGTAAACCATTTCCATGTAACTTACAACTACTAGATTTATGTCTAAATGACCTCAAGTCAATGTTGTCAACTGACAAAACTAAAACAACATCAACTGAATTATAGTAATTAATTTACTCACAAATATCCCTGCTTCTCCAAATGTTTTTCTTAAAGTGAGTTTGCTGTAGTTAAAATATAATGTATAACCATTTACTGTTATTTACAGGTTGTACAAAATACACAATTATTATAGTAGATTATTGTGCTATGCTATTCAAATTTCAATGTTATTTTCTCGTGGATTTGGAGTTGTACTTACTGCCTAACTCATATTTTTTGGATAGGCTTCCTTGTTATAAGTTTTATGAGACCTTTGTAAATGTACACATCACTGAGTTGTGCAATTCTAAATTGCACCATTCAACATGTTAGAAGACCAAAGGCAGCATACTTGTCTTACATGAGGAAATGTATAATGTTAACACCCACATACCCACAGAGAATAAATTATACTCTCAAAGTGAGCGTCTGCTAACGTTTTCAACGTTCTCTTTTGCTGAAGTCAAGTATCGCATCACCATGTCCTCCCACACTTACGTGCGAATGCTAAATCAATATTTTGTCGGGCAGCCATTTTAAATTAGGATAAATCTGTCATTCCCAAAACCTGGAGAAAAACTTGTCTGGAATTTGTAAGTGTTTAAATTATTTTAGCCTTTAATGCAATTCTAGGCCAGGGGATTCAAACTCAATTTACTTGGGGGCCACCGGAACTAGGGTCTGAACGAGGCTTGGACGCATTATATTTTTCCTCAAGAAAAGCGCTGTTGAAAATATTCCACTGATCCTAAACTTTCTTTTACGCAATGTAAAACAAAACATGAATCAATCGTTGATAAATAATAGAACAATGCCGGGTGGCTAAAACAGAAAGCAGCAAGAGAGAAGCCCAGCCTGCCCAAGATCTTACCACTGAACTGAAAGCATGCCTGGACATGGTACAATGGGCCTAGTGTCAGTGCACTCTTAGTTGCTTGTACTATCTCTAGAGTTCTCATTATGGGTCAATCCATTGAGTTGTGTCCAACTGCTTCAATGCTGGCAAACCATTTTTGGTGGCAAATGTAACTGAAGTTCAGGTGTGCCAGTAGTCCAATACACCAACAATGTGTTAGTGGCATTTTGCTGTAACACCTAAATACTTTCTAAGTTTGACAAACAATTGCTAGCCAGCTCACCGACAAGCCAGAGGTCAATGTGAATTGTATAGTATTTGTTTAGACAATAAATTGCGAGTGATGTGTAATTATGAAGCCCTTTGAACATCGTGGAATGTGAATCCCTGTGAGATTACTGTTGATATGGCATGTCTTAGGAGAGTGTAGAGGATAGTTTAGGACCTGGAAATCGTATCCACTCTCCTTCTGTGGCCACTCATTTTGTCGTTCACTCATTTCCCCGTCCGTCATCATTCAACGCCTGCAGATGTGTGCGATTGCTATTCAATCTGTGTTTTCCAAGTGCGTTGAAAAGCAAAACACATTTGTGTCTGTTTAACATATTTCAGGTAGTGTAATTCAGGGAATAAGCCATATTTCTCTGTTACTGTCTCCAGAGTATCTGCTTTGGACATTAAATGGGATTATCTAATACTTTGTTTCATATGAAGCTGCAACAAGTGTGATTTCAAGGCTCATGAAGAAGAGCTTTTTGTTTCATATAGGCATTGAGTACATACATCTAACATATGGTTGCTCACTTCAACTGCTTTTCCATACATTTAATATGTTTGAATATTTACAGCATGCTGTAATACTGCATTTGTCCTGTGTCCTCTTGAGAATAACTTTGAGCAGTTTGACTGGGTTTGAATCTAGGGACAATTACCGATTAATTCCCTTTGTACTGTATAGATTTTGATATTTGGCAAATAGAATATTGCTGTATTTTTTCATATTTGAAGGGTACCTGTTTTCTATCAAAACCACTGGTGATGGACATTTCAGTCCATGTTAATGTTTGACAAGATAAATACTGAGTGGCATCGTAGATTTTTTGTTGTCATTTTTCCTCTTGTTTTTGTTTCCAAAAAGAAGAGATTAATTCTGCAAAAGCAGAAATAATGGCAATATACACTCATTTGTCCACTGCTGAATTGTCCTTGGTTTGTTTGTTTTGCCTGCCTTTGGCGTTTCATATTTTTTTTGCAAAGGTGCATGTCCTGCTGCCAAATACAATTTCTGTTTGTGATTGGTCTGCGGAAGTCAGTGTCCTTAGTACAAGAGGTTACTCTGGATTTTATAATTCACATGCAATGTCAGTCATGATGCGCTAATTAATCTTGAGTTGCACTAAACCTACCATTTTTATTGTTTATATATATATATATATATATATATATATATATATATATATATATATATATGTGGTTAGCGCTTGTGCGGCACAGTTCATGTCATGGGAACCTCCTGCGTGGGTTCAAATCCAGCTCCAGACTTCCTGTGCGGAGTTTGTATGTTCTCCCCGTGCTTGCGTGGGTTTCCTCCGGGCACTCCGGTTTCCTCCCACATTCCAAAAACATACATTTTAGGTGAATTGGCCGGTCCAAATTGTCCCTAGGTGTGAATGAGCGAGTGAGTTGTCTGTCCCCGTGTGCCCTGCGATTGGCTGGCAACCAGTTCAGGGTGTCCCCTGCCCACTGCCCGGAGATGGCTGGGATGGGCTCCAGCCCCCCCGCGACCCTAATGAAGATAAGCGGTACGGCTAATGAGATGAGATATATATATATATATATATATATATATATATATATATATAGATATACTTACTGTGCGGGGTTTGTATGTTCTCCCCGTGCTTGCGTGGGTTTCCTCTGGGCACTCCCGTTTCCTCCTACATTCCAAAGACATGCATTTCAGGTGAATTGGCCGGTCCAAATTGTCCCTAGGTGTGAATGAGCGAGTTGTTTGTCCCAGTGTGCCCTGCGATTGGCTGGCAACCAGTTCAGGGTGTCCCCTGCCCACTGCCCAATGATTGCTGGGATGGGTTCCAGCACCCCCGCGACCCTACTGAGGATAAGCGGTGCAGCTAATGAGATGAGATGAGATATTTAGATATAATAAATATGATTGAACATAAAAGGAGCGCAGTGAAAACTTTTTAACATGATCCACACAGCCTACATATATTTTATATTATTGTTCTCAAGCTTGAAATAATCATATTATTTGTAAGCAGTAATACAGAGTCAAAGCAGTAGCTAAAATATCCATCCATTCATCCATTATCTGCACCGCTTATCCTCTGTAGTATTGCGGGGGTGCCGGAGCCCATCCCAGCTATTTACAGGCAGTGGGCAGGGGACACTCTGAACTGGTTGTCAGCCAGTAGCAGGATACACAGAAAAAGACAACCCACTCGCTCATTCACACCGGCCAATTAAATCTGACATGCATAGTTTTTGGAATGTGGGAGGAAACCAGACTGCCCAGGGAAAACCCACGCAAGCACAGGGAGTACATGCAAAATCCGCACAGGAAGGCTGGTCGCCGGTAGTTGGATTTGGACCCATGACCTTAGAACTGTGCTGCGGATGTGCTAGCTACTTATCTGCCCTGCCGCTGTGGCTAAATTAGTTTTAATTAAATTAGTCTTTTTCAAAGACAATACATCCTGGTTGGGAGATTTGCATTTGTTTAAAAATCAGGACCAGTCTTTGCATTTTACACTACGCTAAAATATCACTAGAAAACGAGTATTCCTATTACTTACAGCAAGGAAATTAAACTATTCTTCATTATAGAGATTTGTACCTCTTTTGCCGTCATCAATTTCTCCCTCCTTTAAAAAAAACACCAGGGTATAAAGGGGTATAAATACAATTTTAATACCAATACACACATACCATCATTTTAATACGAGTACAAAAATATTTTCTTCATGAAGCCTGTAAATTAAAAGTATGCAAAAGATTAGGCCTACTAATGACAATGTTCATATTTTTACAAGACAGGTTTTAATCCTGTAAATAAATACATTTCGTTCTTCCAATCAGTTTGCCTCAAACTTATTATTTTGCATTTGATAGCCTGAAACATTGAATCGGTGTCTAATGGGAATTAAACCAAAACTTCACCTCTTCATTAAACTCAGATTCATCTCTGGGGCTCACTTACAGTATATTTACACTGACTCAAGAGGTTCATGACCTAAACAAATGAACTGCAGATCTTCTGATGTTGTATCTCCTCTTACGTCTTTTCCGCCCTCGCCGCTCTTTGCAGTTCCTCCTCTCTCCGCTACCCTTACGCTTCTTCCCCTGTTTCTTTTCCATGCCTAGTCATAAGCAGTTGTCCGGCATGCATTTCCGCTCCTCTTCCAGAAGCGGGCAAGGTGCTCCGTTGTTAGCGTGCTGCATAAGTACATAGCGTGTGCGGTGCTGCAAGCCCGAATCGCCGCACTTGCCCTTGCACAGGCCCCAGGGAGACCATGCTGACACCTCACAGTCCAGTGGCGTTTCTGCATTGCAAGATAACACACTTTAGTAAAGGTGTTGTATATGGATGTGGCAACTTGCATGTTTTCCAAATTTCTCAAGTTTGATTCAGTGGTTGTACCTAAGAGCAGTGGTCGGCAACCACACGTCACGGAACATTACCGGCCATGGGCCGCATGGAAAAAAAAATCCTCTCATTTTTTCGTCTTACTCTATTTATCTGTGTACACACCATTTTTTTCACTCAAAAAGAACCTCAAAATCTGGGTGTATTTTATAGCGAGGTTTTATGCTAGTATGCCACCACAATTCAGATTCAGATCAGATTCAGATATGCTTTATTGTCATTCTAGTACACGTGTATACAGAACAAAATGTCGATAAATCTGACCCGCACAGTTTCCTTGAATGTACAGATATATATAAAATGTTGTATTGAGTTGGAGTATTGAAGTACTAATAATATACTAAATAATTATGGCTATGTATAGTATTATACAATAATGCAAAGTGTGCAAGAGTAGCAGCTAACCAGATGTGCAAAATGGGCAGTCAGGTAAACAATAATCAGCAATGATTATTCAGTGGAAAGATATCGCTGACCTAATTTCCCCAGGATTTAATGCATTAGAAATCGAACCAGGATCCTTCACCATTATCCCAATTATACGCGGACACGCCCTTCAACTAGATATATGTCTTATTTAAACAGAAGTCTAGCCGTAACCCTTTTAAGGCTGTCACAAAATCTGCAAAGCACCAAGGCAGGGTGAATCAAACAAATAATCATATTCTTGCCAGATTATTAAGATAAAAACATTGCAAGTATGACAATTATAATGTCCCTTGTGATTAAGGGCTATACAAATAAACATGACTTGACTTGACATCTGCAGCTTTTCAAATGTCTAATTTTTGGTTTATCTTTCAACAATTAGGTCGCTGGGTATAAATGAGCTTTGACTAAAAAAACAAAAACAAAACCTGAGGTATGAGTCAAGTTACTGAGCCAACACAGAAGGACGGATGAGCTGTTGGATGATTGTGTCAAGACTGATCCGGCTTCATATTGTAGGTCCTTTAAGGACATTGGAAAGTGGGCTAAAGTTTGAGGTACTCGCGGTCAAACTTGGCCTTGAATTGTGGACATCTATGAATATTTTACACACTACCAAGTTGATTCTAATCCTCTGTGAATGTCATCTGTTTAACTTGCTGAAAATACTTGGGAAAAAATGATGGATAAAACTATGGACATGACATTGCTAGCTGTTTGCAAGAACTATTCATGATAAATAATGCCATTTGGATTATTTGTTTACATGTTTGACAAAATATTTTCGTCAAGTCAAGCCAAGTCACATTTATTTGTATAGCCCCTAATCACAAAATGTCTCAAAGGACTGCACAGGTTACAATTACACCATCCCCTGATCTTAAACCAACATGCGGGCAAGGAAAATCTCAAAACCTCAGCTCGAGGAAAATAAACCTTAAGAAGGGGCCTCACAAGTGGTAATCCCCCTTCCAGGTTTACCAGGGTGCAATATATTTAGCATTGGGTAACCATACACAAAACATAGTGAACGTCAACAAAAAAAAACCCCAACAGGTAACATGTTGAAATTTGTCAGAAAGTACTCCAAAAAGTCCATAACAGCAACAGTGTCTCAAGTGTAAATTTTCAACCATCAAGCCTCAAATATGAAATTCTTAACCAAGATGTTTTTATTGACATTAACAATTGCTGGGCTTGTATTATTATGATATCGTTGTCAGATTTACGAGACAGGTCAGCTTGAACTTGGACTCTGAGCAAGCACTGCTGGAAATGTAATTTTCAATATGCTTCTTTAATTTTTTTGGGTAACTCTAAAAGAGTTTCTTATTACTGAGCCCTAACCCTAGATGTTACTTCAAGAATCACAAACTGTTTCATTACTCCTGTGAAACGTAAAAAAAGAGTATTCATTGTCATAGCCCTCCCAGCCAATCTCATCAGGACTGCGGTGTGGTCGTCTTGTAAAAAGATCTGTATTTTTCCGAAATTCCTGCTTTGGCTTACACCTAGTCGGACCACAGGGAGTCATAAATAGAAACCTCCTGTGAATCAATACACTGAATGGACCGTCATCTCATTATTAGGTATCCTGTAGAAATAAAAGCATCTGGCCCGAATTTTTGAGAGCTGACCCATATTGTCTCTGTCATGTTTTTTTAAGACTGTCATTGGTCTTCCACAACATGCCATGTGTTTTTTATTCTTTGTGATTTACTTTGGGTTTTAGTTTATATCTTAATGGTTCAAAAACTTCCAAGTAGGTCAGCATGACCTTAATCCCTCAATCTCTAGTGTTTTGTAAGCGCAGCATTTTACCTAAAAACTGATAGATGTGGTGTATATAATTTTTTCACACACTGTTTCGCCTGGTTGTCAGTATTTGGATTGTGACTAACTAATAAAATGTGTGGGTTTTTTTGTTTTTGTTTTTTTTTCCAAAAATATTAGCAGGCTCAGTTTGTTAAATTTAAATAAAAATGGCCATCGCATAATGTATTCTGGGGGGATTCTAGCTCCTTAATGGATTTTTTTATGTGACAAAAAAATCTGCCAAATATGAATTACATCCATACATTTGCATTTCTTTTTAAGAAATGTAATAAATATTTGATACTTAATTGTATTCTGATAACTTGTTTGCATGTGACCAAAAAAATAAATCTAAACCCATGTCTGATCATTTACTCCTGAACTTACCTATGATGTTGTCATCAATCTCATTCCCTGTGTGCAGCAGGTTGGACTGGACAAGCTTGGCAGGAAGGTTTCTGATCTGATTGGTCTTCTTTATTTTGGTCAATGTTACCTTGGCAATGGGTGGGAGATGCTTCAGGCGGGGATAATAGAAAGAATTTGCGGGGTGGCTGGGGAAGGATGAAGTAATCTGCGAATACAAAAAGACGAGAAATAATTTAGGATGTTTGAAGAAACGAGAGAAATAAGGGTTTTATGTTCAACTCAACCATTTGTCTAGTTGTATGTAGTTGGTAAATCCTCAAGAATAGTCCATCTTTAAAGGGCAAACTAACCTGCCTGCCCAAAAGGAGCTGAATTTTTAATTAACTACCACCATATTACAATGGCTCCAGTGATTTTTTTTTAAATTATCATAAAATGTTCAACTGTTTTGACCTGATGAGAATGGTAACATCATGGTGAGCCTGTGCTTTGGTAAAGATCAAAGGTGTTGTACGGAGTTTAGAACTTTTTGATTTGTGTCATCATTGCAGCCTCTGTCAAGCTCCTTATGTTGTGCGTGTAAGTGCGTGCATTTCTCAGAGGCTTGAATAAACTCTTCCTTTTTCATCTTTTTGAGAGAAAGAAAAACTACGGTGTTGAGCATTAAGTCACTCACAATGTTTTTTAACTTTCAAGACACACATCGCAAACAACGCACCCCACCTTTGAATAGAAATTACCTGTGAATGTTTTTCTTAGCATTAATGTCTTTGCCCACCATTGACTGTCCTACCTGGGTAATTTTGTCTTGAGGCATAGTCTCAAAGTTGGGTGACGAGAATGTGAAACCGCTGTCGGTCCCAGCGTCATAGGGAAAAAGCTCCAGAGACACACTGTCTTTCCAATGGTCACCACTGCACAGTTCCACGCTATCTGCTCCCACGAACCAGTCAGGGCTTGGAATGAGGCGCACAATGAATGACAGCTGTAAAGTGGAGAAATGTAAAAAGGCTATGTAATTCGTACATTTCATTTTAAGATAGAACATTAAACGAATGAAACTATAATGACTTGTTTAAGCAGCCAGTGTATTGTCATTAACCGAACCGCTGGCATCGTCAGGTTCAAACTGATGTAATATTTGGCAAACCAAGTATGTGAGGGACTCACGTGGGAGTGTCTGGCATAGACCTCAACGACAGTTTTGCTCTGGCCAGTCCCTCCAATGACAGCAGGCGCAGAGAAGATGCCGTAAACACTCTGAATCTCTTCCTCGGCTTGCTCCACTTCCTTCATAAGAGTCCAAGCTTCGCCTTTCTCCGTGAACTCCCTCACACCATTGCTGGCAAAGCCATTACGCTGCCACATGTGAAAGTCAGAGCTGTGGGTCACGCCTAAGGGCAGAAGGAGGGAAGGAAAGGAGATAATCATCAGGTATTATTTAGTTGACTTTACTGCCTACAATTGTAATTTACCATGATCTTTGTAATAAACTGTTACTTTTTAAAGTATCATACTTCGGAATACATATGGTTTTTCCATATCTGTTGGATACGAAATTAGGTCTGATGCTTAGCACACAATTGTTTTCAACTGGAGGATTTGCAGTATTTTGCCTGCTAATTCGTGTTGTCATGACATGTTTCTTGTGTTTCTTTCACTCAAACAGTTTCATGAAGATTTTACTATTTGTTTTAGGTCTGCCAGCAAGTAGTGTCTTTGGAGTGACAGCTAAACAGCCAGCTCATATAGCCACATACCTCTCTCAGTGGAAAACTAGAATTTATGTTTACATAGAATTTATGTATTACGCAAAATTTACGGTTGGTAATAGATTTTCATTTTTATTTTTGCGTCATTAGGCAGCTTCGTCCCCACCTAATTCAAATGTACTTGTGTACTTGTATTGTAATTAGAAATGAGATTGTTCTGCAGGTGTTAAAGACCCACCCAACCTGAGCCCTACCAATTACCTTGATTTGCAGGACCAAGCCCAAAGCAAACCAGAAATGTATTATTTTATTTGTGAGGACTTGGGAAAAGGAGAGGTGATGTATAATAACAAATTAAAGCCAGTCGTTTGAGATGAAATCTAAGTTAAACAAGACATTATAAACATTTACTTCTTTTAGAATTCTTTGTCTGCAGAGGTTACAATAAATTACGATTTTCCAGTATTTACTGATTTTTTTTTCAAGAGTTGACGGGAACATTCTAAGGCCCTCAACCATTTTGACAGGTTTAAAATTAGGCCATAAATGGCAGCAGCAGTAAGTCCTTAAGAATCTAGAGCTGCACTTTAAGAGGAAGAGAGGCAAATAGACAAAGAAGATTAATGGACAGTTTTTTTTTTTTGTTTTTTTTTTTTAAATTTAGTATCCACACATCATTTTAATATCCATTGTTCTAAACACATATCTATTTTTCTAATGTCTGAGAGAGAAGCCTGGCCTGACCAAAATGTAATGATTGACATTTTAGGCTTGAAATCCGGGTCGGTTTTGGGCTTCGGATTAAGATTTTATGTCTAATTCTAATTGGGTTGACACAAATTCTATGTATTTTAGGATGCCTGGAAATTGGATAACCAATTGAAAGATACTTTGCATTTTCTCGGGTATTGTTAATAGAGCCTTTTCGTACTTTTCATACTTATTCCGTGCATAATATGAAGATTAGTGTTTATGGTGACTCACCAAACTTCGTTCCCATACCCCAATTATAACTCTAAAACCCTAAAACCTGAGTCTATTCAACACTGATAGGGTTACCAAATAATGTAATTATTAAATTTTAGTATATAACATGACTGGCTTTTTGGCTGAAGTATCAATTAGTATGTAATGATTTTGAGAGAATATAAGACGGTACACTTGCGTTTGGTGCACATTGCTCACCGACAAGGTTGGACCATTGTGCAGGGGGGCGGTAAACAGGATACTGCTTGGGGAACGCCGCTTGTGTCCACTTGCCGGTAAAAGTCAAGTTGTACTGTGCTGGTTCTGAGGCGGTACATATGGGGATGTCCGTCGGCACTGGCATCGGATGGACTCCGTTATACAAATTGAGTATAGTGACCACCATGAAGCGGAGGATGATCTTGCTGGCAGAGGATATACTTTCTGACGTGTCCATGATCATGATGCGGGTTAAGCAGGAAAGCAGGCTAGGTAAATGACAGGAATGGGAAGTCACAAATATACTTTAGTCAATATTCATTTTTTATATGTGATATTGTTGTCTGAAATTGCTGACGATCACATTCACTGCTTCATGCTGGTATCAAGTCAAGTTTCTCCAGTCTTTTGATTTATCTCTATGGAGGTGATAGACAATGTCACATTCACATTTTTAATGCTGCACACAATATTTGTGACTAATATTTCTTATTTTAGTTCCACTTCACTATGTATAGCATCTATACATGTACAATTTTCATTCTGCACTGCACGTACACTTATATTTGTCTGCAGTCACCACATGCACATCCCGTAGATATGGGAGCAGATTTGTTCTTTAAGACATTCATCTATGTTCAGCCATCCCTCTTTAAGCTGACTTCATACATGCTTATATCGTTGGCGCAAATTCTGCTGCAATGTAAGGGTCGGGAGCTCATATCATCTGCATGCATTTGACTGTGTGTAGCTACAATATACAGCACCGGTTGTCGCTTTATACTCACTGTTTTTGAAGAGGGTTCCTAATGTATGAAGGGTTGAGGAGAAGGAGAGGTGGGGGTGGAGAGCAGTAGTTGTGGCTGCCGGCAAAAGTGACTGCGAAACTCCAAGTGCAGTTTCACCTTTTTATGTATTTTTGGGAACTTCACCCCTCCTTCACTTCAGCATCATTCATTCCCTTACCCCTCCTTTTTCAAACCTAAACATTATTAACTACATCCCATCTGCTTGTCAATTACATGCCAACTGTGCAAAAACAGGCCTACAAGCTTCCCTCATCAGTTGGGAAACCCATAAAGCAACTACATAGTTCAAATTTGGTTTAAACTGGAAAATCAACCTCAAGCGCAACCGAGTTAAGTGAATATACTACAATAGATACATTTTATTGTGACAGCATGGTGCTAGATGAAGGAGCTATTCATGTTATGGAAACCTAAAGAGCATACTGATTTTGATATTAAAAATATTTTCATTCTACTTGTGAGAGCCATCTTCCATAAAGTAATTCCTTGCTATATCGCTGTTTACTTTTCGTGGTGTTGCTAATAATTGGTGCAGCATCTCCAATCATGCGGACCCTGTTCCAGTCCGTCGTAGTGAAGAAAGAGCTGAGCCAAAAGGTAAAGCTCTCGATTTACAGGTAAAACCACGTTCCTACCCTCACCTATGGTCACGAACCGCGGGTCGTGACAGAAAGAACAAAATTCCTTTTACAAGCACAGGAATGGGTTTCCTCGGCAGAGTGGCTGGCCTCTCCCTCAGAGATAGGGTTAGAAGCCCAGTCACCTGTGAGGAACACAGTGTAGAGCCGCTGCTTTTCTGCGTTGAGAGGAGCCAGCCGAATTGGCATGGGCATCTGATAAGGAAGCATCCTCGACGAATCCCTTGGGAGGTGTCCTGGGCATGTTTCACCGGCAGGGAGCCCCGGGGATTACCTAGGACGCGCTGGAGAGACTGACCTAAGCACACCTCGGGATCGCATCAGAGGAGCTGGATGAAGTGGCTGAGGATAGGAACGTCTGGGCTTCTCTGCTGAGGCTGCTGCTCCCGTTATCCCAACGCGGATAAGCTGTAGATGATGAATGGATTGTTTTGCTACTTTGAGGGTTCTCATTATGCATTGTGTTCTGCCTCTTCTCTACCTGTGCGTCAATATTGTGGCGTTTTTTTAAATTATTATTTGGGGCACATGAATGCCAACCCTAAACCTATGTTCTTGCATGTCAGTGTATAAGGATCTTATTGCCATAAGGAAAGAAAAGTGACAACACAATTTCTACCCCACATTTTCGTTTTCCAATAAATTCCTTACGATGGCAACAAAGTATGATTTAAAGGAAAAAGGTGGATCATGTCCCGAAATCATTATGAACGCTATAGTGCAATATAGCAGAAAGATTATTTTTAAAGTTTGAATTTGACAGTACTGAAGTTATATGCAAAAAAAGGTATTAATTACGGTACTTTTATTTGTAAAACAAATGCCAGAGCCTGTAAATGGGGTTTGTTACTTGTGTTTTTATTTGTAATAGAGTGTATAATTAACTAATTAATTATTTGATAAATAAAGGTTTGTACTTCACAGATTTTGCCTATAACAGTTTTTTTATCGTAACCCCCAGCAAATAACGGGGGATTATTGTACTCCCATTTTTTTTAATGTAGTTCTGAAACCTAACTCTAGTTCAACAAATCCTGCTCTTTAGGCCGATTCTCTTAATACTCAGAGTCTAAGACCCACATGTCATCTATTTGATTTTCCCTCCACGTGGATATAAATTTCATGGCAAAAGCAGACTATTTAAGGCTGATTTAAGTCTTTTAAAAAACGCCTTTCTTCATAAACTTTGAAAAGTATGTCACATTTTAGCCAACTCATGCCTTGAATGTGGACAGAAGATGCCGTGTCTCCGTTTTACAGCGTGTAATGTTTGACTTCCACCTCAACAGGAAGCCGTGGACAGCAGCTGCTCTTTTCTCCACCCTCTCTCCCTGGTAATCTTTTAGCCAGGTGTATGTGTGCATGTGTATATATGGTGGCTAGGTGTGGTGCTTGGCTCAAGTTGGTGCTTTGGGGTGGCAAACAACACTATACGCTCACGTGCAAACACACAATATGCCAGCATGCTGATTCAGCCCACATTTAATGTTTTCCATATGGTCACGTTTCTTTCTTGCAAACACGTTGACACACACTGCGGCCAATGACTCCCATATATTTTTAAGATTTCCACAAATTGTTGTTAGAACTGTGGTCTTTAATCCATTTTACCTTGTGACATACGGTTAGTGTATGTATTTCATCTACTTTTTGACATTGTGCAAATTTGCATATTCCCCAAGTCTGCGTTATTTATGTTGACATAACACACAAAAAATATCAGCCAGCACTCAGCAATTTCATTCATATCATTTTCTGTAATTGACAAAGCCCACCAAGTTTTAAAGTACTTATGGCTTGACATGGCCACCATAGAAAACTCTGAGAATTAGTGTGACAGTCTTACCCACTCTGATCGTTGGACAACATATTCTTTGGTTGTTTCTCAATGTATATATTTATATCTGCTTTTGTGTCATTTAACAACTGCCAAAAGCTGAGTCTCATTAACTTTCAACTTGACTAAGAAACATGAAAACATTTTTTAATATATATCCAATTACTCAGTAGCAAATTACTGTAGTTGTACAGGTTGATTTATGAATTAATGATGAAAAATGTTTTGAAGTGGTTTATCCTTGTATCATTATTTAAAAAAAAAAAAAGAATCTGAAACGAAATATTTATTGTCATCGTCAAAGACCAACAACACTTTTCATGGAGCATTTAGTTATCTTATAATTAAAAGAAAACGCAAAATTCACAGATACATATCCGGGATAAATATCCATAGAAAACAACCGTAAATCAGTCTGTCAGGCCTTATTCACCAAGATCCTGACCGCCTCCATCTAGAAAATACAATTTCCTCTCTACTGCCCTTTATAGAAAACAAAGACTGCCCATTTAACCGCATAAACGCATATTTAAGGCTGGCAGAACAACCTTTCTAATATGATGATGTGGTAACTTTAACAATTTCAGGAGCACTGAGATGGACGTTTTCACTTAGTTTTGGCAACTCCCACCAAGTAGCAGTGCATCCTGGTTTCACCCAAAAGCTTGTCTCTCAGACACGGTTTGCTGTATTTTACCTAGAGCTTTCACATTTCTGTCTTTTCTCACATAACCAAAAAAGGTTAAAACTGTTAGATAAAGTAAACATAAAAATAGTAAAAAGTACAGAAAAAATAAAATAATATAAATTGATCTTAATTACCATCTTCCCTCCCACTAGAAGTCAATATGGAATGGAGCTGTCCCGATCAAGATTTACTATTTGCTTATACAATTTCATTTCTTAAGTTATTGTTTTTCAGATAGTGATTTGATATAAAATCAACCACTCTTTTTTTTGCCCTTATTTACTCTCACATCTATTTAAATAAAAGAATCATACAGTTATTTAAAGTATTTTTTAAATCTCCGGTACTACTCTATGATTGCATTTTGTGTGTTGTTTTGAAGCAAAACATCTGAGAGCCTTTCATGAATTTAGGTCAAGAAGCACTTGGAGTGCCTCGGGCCACGCGAGTGAGGCATGTGGCTGTTAGAACTTGGCGGCGGCTGGTGGAGGATGTGAATACACGTTGTGGCGGCAAGATGGGCGGGCTGCCAATATAAAAAATGATATCGCTAAAATACAAGTATGAAAAGGAGACTTGTCGTCTCTTTGGTTGTTGAAAGAGCATTTTCAACAAATCCAAGAGTTTCGTGGATAGATCTGTTCATTTCAATGCTCACAAAGTCTCATGTGTGCAGCATTGTATTGCCGAAAAAATATATATATTCTTTTGCTAACAAAAATAGCACCACCTCGGGAAAAAAAATCTGACAGGTTACATATCGTAAACTAATTTCCAACAAATATATATTAGTTGCTCACCCAAATTGCATTATAAATTGAAATTGCTACGATTATCAAACCTCTCTAAACATTTAAAATGCACAGCTTATTCTGTTTTTTTTTTTAATTCACTAAAAAAGAGGGAAATATTACCAAACAGTACCAACTCCCAGGTAATAGGAAATTATTTGTAAGATGACATTTGTTTATATGCCAAAAGTTTAAAATCGTTGTTATTTCATATATTTTATCAAATCATCTAATGTCACACAGAGAAATAAGATGCACTGAAAATTAACTTTTGTCTGGAGAGCGGGTTTGGCGGGTCTGGCGGTTTTGCTGAATTCTGTGTTAAAATATATGATATGGCTCATTTTCAGTACAGTATTACATTTATTATTTAACAATAAAAACAGGTTTATAATACAGTAAAATAAGAACAATATTACTTAAAATCTAATTTACTATGTATGTCATTTTCTCCTGAATGTTTTATATTAAAGTACAGTTTAATAGAGAAAAAATACCATGGACAATTGTTTTCGGAGGGGGGTGGGTATCCATTACAAATCACATGCTGATAAAATCAATTCAGGATATTTCCAAACAGATATCTTTTTTAATTAGGCACCCATCGTGTAGTGTTCCTTCCAACAATTATGCAAATATGTTGCAAATTATTGCAAATATTACACACCCCGGGGGACTCGAGACATTATGTCTCAAAGTTGACCCATCTGGCTCTTTTCCTGTAGAGCTGTGACATTATTGAAGGAACTCAACATAATCAAAGCGGCGAATCCCTTTAACACGACATGTTAGGCGACTTCCAATACAGACAGAGATTAATTTCCGCTTGGAGTCAGGGGATAGTGGCTTTTAGTTTGTGTGTTCCGCTACGTGTGTCGTGGTTGGTACAATTTTGTCCGGCTAAGTCCTTGTTAGCGTTGGGATTGCTGATTGCTTTCATGTTTATTTTGCTCCTGTTTGGCGCTCGTTGGCTGGCCACCCTCTCTCGTTTGACTGGCTAGCCAGGCGTTAGCTCTGATTTTGCTGTGTCCCTTGGTTTGTTCCTGGATGTTTTCCCATTTATCACTGCACCATTTAAGATGTCTTAATCTACACACCTGGTGATAGCATTAAGCCTTTTCCTGGCTCATACCACTCCCAGCATTTTGCTAGGGGCCAAATCGGCCCTAATTTCAGAGTAATTTCCTTTGCTGTGTGGGAGCAATCATGAGCCAATCTGGGTTTTTTTCCTCCCGCACACATATATGCACTGTACAGTTTTCGAACATTAGTTGCATTTTTTCGTGGAATAAAGCAAGTGACTGATGCTTTTCCCAAACCCTACCAAAACGGACTGACACTGGCGTTACAGAAAACCCTGTCGTTGAAAGCTTGGGTCATCAATCATGACAAAGTCAGTGGCCCCGGCAAACAAATTTGAGATTGTCTAGAGCAAAGGGATTTATATCTCAAGAATTATGGTTAGGTGTTCTTTGGTTTTGGGGTATTATGACTACAGACTATTAAATCACAGGGTGTAAAATTTCTCCATTAAGGGTAACTATTGACTCTGCTTTTTGGAGTGCACCCTGACAGACCAACGACACTAATAATAAGTCATTTAAAATCATCTGAACACAGAAAAATCTGAATAGCTTTTTTTAAGTTGTGGATATGCTTGTTTACATTTTGGCAATCTGTCTTCTGTATGCTGTTTGGCACATTACTGGAAAAAAGTCATTAGTTACAGTTACTAGCTACTTCATTTAGAATGTAATTGCTTTCCACCTCAGAATACAGATATCCAAAAGTTACTCTGAAAGCAAGGCTCTATTTACAAAATCAACGCTTGACAGTGCTTGTTATTGAAAAAGGAGTCTAGCTCCAGGAACATGTTTCTTTGTAAATCGTTACTCCCAACACTATATGTGGCCAATTATGTATTACTTGACTCACTTTACTTCCCTGGCTTTGTCATGACGTGCCGTTTCTATGATTGAAACACTAATATTTCTCAGTGCTGTTTAAGAACATATGCCGTGTCGTAACTGTGGTGTCGTGTAATACACTCCCCTTCCTGCAGTGTCGCTTTATACTAATGTGCAGCCTTGTACTTGTGCTTGAGAACTACCAAGGAAGAAGTTAAGTAACACTCTATGAATGTACCGTCCGTGTATGTCTCTGAATCCTACTACAACCCTACTATATACACAACATATTGGCAACAAGGATGACTTGGATCGGAATTTCACAACCCCCTGCTTTGCTTGAAACCCCGGGTGAGCCTACGATGTTGTACATCACGTGGATTCAGATGTTCGAAAATTACCTGCTAGCATTGACTGCTAACGAAATGCCGGACAAACGAAAACGCGCACTACTGCTGCACTGTTTAGGCACAGAAGGGCAGAGAATTTTTCTTTCCCTTCCCGACACTGGCACTTCTTATAAATCCGCCTGTGATGCGCTAGAAACCTTCCTTGTACCGAAGATTAATGTCGTTGCTGAGCGTACCAAGTTCCATCGGCGTGCTCAGAGACCGGGCGAGACCACTGCTCAGTTCATTGCCACATTAAGGGAATTAATTACTAACTGTGACTTTGGCACGTTTGCTGATGATATGATTAGGGATCAATTCATTGAGAAGATGTCCTCTTCGAGAATCAGAGAACGCTTGCTGTTGGAAACGGACTTAAAACGATCACTATTGCTACACAAATCGAATCTGCTATGTCAGAAGCTAATGCTATTGCTCCTGTGCACGTGCCCGACGTTCCTGTGAAGCTCGTGCAACAAAGAGATAAAAGGAATCAGAGCAGCACGCATACACAGCGCTTGAGAGATAAAAGGAATCAACACAAAACCTGCTACCGTTGTGGCTCCAACTCTCATTTAGCAAATGACCCCAAATGCCCTGCTAAAAATGCAACCAATGTGAAAAAATTGGACATTTTAGTAAAGTGTGCCGCAGCGCAATTCCTACTCGATCAGTGAGAGAAGTTACTGTCCCAGACCTTACTGTGTGTCATGTAGCCCCTACAGCTGCAGTCCCAAAGCGCCTTACATGTACAGTTGCTCTCCATGCGAATGATGAACAGTCAATTACTACTGACCTGCTTTTGGACACTGGTTCAACAGTCTCAATTCTGCCAGAGAGAATTTACAGACATTCATTCATGCACGTACCCCTCTCAAAGCCTACTGTACGCCTGGTGACCTACATGAAGAAGCCAATTCCAGTGTTGGGCTGTCTTCAACTTACTGCATGGGCAGATTACAACAACTGCCACATCGGAGATGAGTCGCACTGTCAACACTACAAATGCTTCAGGCGTTGCTACAGGTTTTATTCACAAAGTTAAAGTGCGTGCTGACGTCCCTCCAGTCCATCAAAAGCTACGCAGACTCCCATATGCCATGCATGACAAGGTGTCGGAGGAGCTGACTAAACTGGAAAATGATGGCATTATGGAGATGGTGGCTGCTGTGTCTCCTGATTTTGCTGCAGTCACTGCTGATGAGCTCTCCAGTGCGTGTGAGGAATGTCCAGTGCTACAGAAGGTGTGACACTACATGCAGAAGGGATGGCCTCGTACTACAAAAGGCCTTGACCCCCTCATCGTGCCATACTTCCGTGTGCAAAATGAGCTTGCCGTGCAGAACAGTGTCATTGTGCGTGGCAGTCATCGTGTTGTGATACCACAACAGCTACAGGAAAAAATGATCCAACTTGCTCATGCTACACACTAAGGCAGGGGTCGGGAACCTATGGCTCGCGAGCCATATATGGCTCTTTCTATGAGTACCTATGGCTCAGAGACCAATTTGATTGCATGCAAAATTTCTACATCTTGTTCAAAACCGGGAATGTCTATGCTATTCAGGTACACGTAAAGCCAAACCAAAGCTAAATGCAAAGGAAACACTTCGCAGTATATATAGGGCACGTTTTTCACTACAATTTACAGTCAAGGTGTCACACAAAAAAAGGGGGAAAAAAAACTCGTTTTGGCTGTACAACACTAAAGAATCCTTTATTTAAAAGTTCACTATATAATCTGTGTTCAGTGTTCAGATACTTTATGATGAATCCACAGAACTGTAAATACGCCAAAACACCGGAAGAGAACTTAGTCATTTGATTGGGTGAGTGGGAGGGATGGGTGGAGCTATGCAAAAAGTACAAGCATTCCCTCCCATCTCTCGCCAAAGGTAAGCACATAAGGCTCCCTATTCTCAGAATGTTGTGACGTTTTTACAAAATAAATGCTTGCATCTGGTTTTGAAACCAATATGTATGAAAAAAAGGGTCAAAAGGAGTTTAACCGATCTTGAGTAATTGCAAGAAAGAGACAAGTTTAAAGTGGTCTGTTTGTTGAATTTGGGACAGGGGCTCTGGCATTATTCTCTTTTCATAATTTTTATCAAATCATCAAAAATAAGTGTGCTGAAGACTAAGCTTTTGTCTGGGGCGCGGGTTTAGCAATTTAGTAAATTTGTCTCATAATATATGGTGTGGCTCTTTCCCAAAATAAAATTAATATTTTTTGCTTTTATGGCTCTTTGAGTCAAAAAGGTTCCCGACCCCTGCACTAAGGGATCGTCCGCACAAAACAAAGACTGAGAGACTTGTACTGGTGGCCTGGAATGGATTCTCACGTTGAGCTCGCCATCAAATCATGCACCACCTGCTTGCAGCATGACAAAACCGCAACCACACGTACTGCACCATTACAGCCTGTGCCTACCCCAACTGCTGCCTGGGAAAAGCCTGCTGATTGCCGCTTCGCCATCACCCTCATTGACTATTACAGCCGATGGCCTGAGATTGCCTTCTGCTCAAATGTTACTTCTGCCTCTGTTATGACTTTTCTTTCCATTGTGTTTAGCAGAGAAGGTAATCCACAGGAAATTGTTACTGACAATGGCCCTCAGTTCGTGTCGACCGAGTTTGAAGCATTCCTTAGTGACAGGAACATCACACACCGTCGTAGTTCTGTGTACTACCCACAGGCCAACGGTGAAATTGAGCGTTTCAACAGTCTTCAAGGACTGTCTGCAAACAGCCAACATCGAAGGTAAACCACTGAAAGCCTTCTTCACTGAGTTTTTACAGACTTAAAGAGCCACACCACATGCCGTGACTTCAGTGTCCCCCGCTGAACTTTTGCATGGTAGACCACTGAATACAAAGCTTCACATCACAGGTCTTCACTCTATGCGTCCCACTGCTGACAAAGGCAACATGCTACAAAACATACAAAACAAACAACGGAAGTCAAAACAATACACCGACAAACGTCGCGGTGCAAAATCACCCAGCTTCCAGATTGGCTCTGCGGTTCGCATCCGCAAACCTGGAATCATTGCCAAAGGACACTCAAAGTTCACCAAGCCAAAAGGGTCCAGCCACTTATCTGCTGTCTGATGGAAAGGTGTGGAATGCTTTCCACCTTGCCCATTCTTCCACCTGTGCTACTGCTTCAGCGCCACAGCCTGCTGATGCTGATGCTTGCCTCCTGCCAAGCAACCAAGGTGCTGAGCCGCCTGAAACTGAAACTGTGCCCTCACCACATCCCTCTCCTAGTGCACAAAGAATACGACATGCTCCTGCATGGCTTCAAGATTACGTGACTTAAAAAAAAAAAAGATACAGAAAAGATGTGGTGATGTTCAAAAAAAAAAAAAAAAAGCCATGATGAATGTTCATTGTTTTAAAAATTGTCATGTTTGTTTATGATGTGATCTTCATACAGTCTGCTTACGTTTACAAGGTTTACACACTTTTGCTTACCGATATTGACAGTATAGTTCCTTACATTATTGCTTACCTTTGATAAATATTTACCTCTAATCTGGTAATGAATATTGAAATGTACTTTTTCTATAAACTCATACTTACCGAAGAGTTATTGCGTATTTCAGATTAATGCTACGGTTTGTGTCCTATTCTAACAAAAAGGGAATATGTGGTGTCGTGTAATACACTCCCCTTCCTGCGGTGTCGCTGTATACTAATGTGCAGCCTTGTACTTGTGCTTGAGAACTACCGAGGAAGAAGTTAAGTAACACTCTATGAATGTACCGTCCGTGCATGTCTCTGAATCCTACTACAACCCTACTACATACACAACAGTAACATTCCAAATGATTGCTTGTAGTAGTAATAGTAGTTGTACTTGGCAATGTACCATCAGACAGTGTCTAAAATATTTCTTAAGTGATGAGATAAATTCCAGGGACAAATTTGTCTTTGCTTTGGTGTGTGTGACATACATGACTCGATCAAAAATTGCAGTCCCTATAAATGCAGATGAATTTCTTTTTCTTTACAGACATTCACTATTATACACACTCTGGACTGCTGCCAGACATGTAAGCACTACCACGTTTTTTCTAAAAAGTAAAGTACCATTAGTGAACCATTTTATTTCACATTTACCTTCCAAAATCCGGCAGCTTCTCCAATGTTCAATGAGGCCTGGGAGACTTGTTTTAAGCATTTGTTTTGGATTTTGAATCAAACACCCTGCGGGGGTGCATACTCGGAATAATTTTGTTCCTGTGAAAGGGTCACTAATGCATTTACGAAAAAAATGAACAGTAGCACTGCAAATGCATATGATATACATTTGACAGAGGTAGTATGTTTGTCAAACAAATCCTTAGTACCTCACACCTGTTTTCTTCCGATGCTTCTTCTCTGACCGACTCAGACATGATCTCTTTGTGTTTTTTGCATTACCTGTGCCTTTTGCAATGTAGGGAGGCAGCAAGCCCCCGGCCGGAGGTATAAAGAATGTGATTTATAGTATCCGTAAGCAAAAGTTAAAGAAAAAAAACTTCATCTTTCAGTACTTGAAATGTTTTCAGAGAAAGTATTGCCACATTAAAACAACAAATGGTGGACAACAAATTAAATTGCTGAAACTGCTTGGAACTATCCTTTTCACATTATTCGAATTTATTTTGTTTGTTTTAATACACTGTATATATTTATATTACTTTTTTTGTTTCTTTATATATTGTTAATCTTAAATGGATATCCCTTCTGTTTAATGCATCTTAACTATTGAAAAAGTTGTTTAATTTGATTTACAGGTGAATTATGTGTCTCACGCTTTTGTTAATCCTTTGGGTTGCAAAATCATAGGCAGACTTTCAGAAACTTTTTACTGTTTGAAAAACACAAAACTCATCCATCCTCCCTCAATGTGTCATGCACCATGAATTTGCAGTAGCTGATAGCGCTTGCATAACCAAACTGAGTACTGCGAAAAACCATAGCGTCAAAGTGGATATTCGAGAACATGAACTTTGTTAAAAGTCAACGGCGCTTCTGTTGGAACATTTGTTTCTCCTGGCCGTTAATAAATGTGAACGACCTTCATGGCTTACATCATTTATTAGGTTGGCCATCTTTTCTGCTGGAGCGGTAGCCTTGGACGTCAGCTTTATGACTTTGGATCTCTTCTTTATAACCTTTTTTTCTCAACTGTCATTGGCATCAAAGAACAGACTCTGTGGCATAGGTTTCAATCTGGTTTTAAATTCAAATCAAAATGTTTTGGTCTAGCACTGTTGAGGCAACAAATTACTACACAAAGTGCTGTTCTATATCCGTCTTTGTCATTAGCTTTAGAGAACATACTGTGGCAGAAAATGTATAGGGGTTTTTAAATCAAATCAAAATTCACTTGTACTTGTAACTCAGTATGTTGTAAACATTCAATGTACAATAAAAAAACCTCCCTTTGCAGGGTTACAGTAACGTTTAAAGATGTTGACCTCTAACAGCAATACACTGTCGTGTGTTTTCTGTTGGAGTGTACTGTACAGGGAGTGCAGAATTATTAGGCAAGTTGTATTTTTGAGGATTAATTTTATTATTGAACAACAACCATGTTCTTAATGAACCCAAAAGTCTCATTAATATCAAAGCTGAATATTTTGGAAGTTGGAGTGGGGCTTTTTTAGTTTTAGCTATTTTAGGAGGATATCTGTGTGTGCAGGTGACTATTACTGTGCATAATTATTACAAAACAAATGTATACCCATTTCAATTATTTATTTTCATCAGGGAAACCAATATAACAGCTCAACATTCACAAATATACATTTCTGACATTCAAAAACAAAACAAAAACAAATCAGTGACCAATACAGCCACCGTTCTTTGCAAGGACACTCAAAAGCCTGCCATCCATGGATTCTGTCAGTGCTTTGATCTGTTCACGATCAACATTGCGTGCAGCAGCAACCACAGCCTCCCAGACACTGTTCAGAGAGGTGTACTGTTTTCCCTCCTTGTAAATCTCACATTTGATGAGAGACCACAGGTTCTCTATGGGGTTCAGATCAGGTGAACAAGGAGGCCATGTCATTAGTTTTTCTTCTTTTAGACCCTTTCTTGCCAGCCACGCTGTGGAGTACTTGGATGCGTGTGATGGAGCGTTGTCTTGCATGAAAATCATGTTTTTCTTGAAGGAGGCGGACTTCTTCCTGTACCACTGCTTGAAGAAGGTGTCTTCCAGAAACTGGCAGTAGGACTGGGAGTTGAGCTTGAGTCCATCCTCAACCCGAAAAGGCCCCACAAGCTCATCTTTGATGATACCAGCCCATACCAGTACCCCACCTCCACCTTGCTGGCGTCTGAGGCGGACTGGAGCTCTCTGCCCTTTACCGATCCAGCCACGGGCCCATCCATCTGGCCCATCAAGACTCACTCTCATTTCATCAGTCCATAAAACCTGAGAAAAATCCGTCTTGAGATTTTTCTTGGCCCAGTCTTGACGTTTCAGCTTGTGTGTCTTGTTCAGTGGTGGTCGTTTTTCAGCCTTTCTTACCTTGGCCATGTCTCTGAGTATTGCACACCTTGTGCTTTTGGGCACTCCAGTGATGTTGCAGCTCTGAAATATGGCAAAACTGGTGGCAAGGGGCATCTTGGCAGCTGTACGCTTGACTTTTCTCAGTTCACGGGCAGTTATTTTGCGCCTTGGTTTTTCTACACGCTTCTTGCGACCCTGTTGACTATTTTGAATGTAACGCTTGATTGTTCGATGATCACGCTTCAGAAGCTTGGCAATTTTAAGAGTGCCGCATCCCTCTGCAAGATATCTCACTATTTTTGACTTTTCAGAGCCTGTCAAGTCCCTCTTCTGACCCATTTTGCCAAAGGAAAGGAAGTTGCCTAATAATTATGCACACCTGATATAGGGTGTTGATGTCATTAGACCACACCCCTTCTCATTACAGAGATGCACATCACCTGATATGCTTAATTGGTAGTAGGCTTTCGAGCCTATACAGCTTGGAGTAAGACAACATGCATAAAGAGGATGATGTGGTCAAAATACTCATTTGCCTAATAATTCTGCACTCCCTGTATATCCATCCACAAAATGCACCCTCAACAACTTTTAGTCTGAGATCTGTGAGGCGATTTAAGAAAACATATTGGCTCCATCCCATTACCCGCCATTACCACAATTTCATTCCTGGCATTAGCAAAGCGTGTCCACACTGAGGGTAAGAAAGTCCCATGCTTCTGCAAGGGATAAAGTAATGCAAAAAAGTTATGGACACATACCCGCTTTCACCAAGTCAGGTCGGGAGCCCAGTAGCTTAGGCTTAGCTACGCCAGCTTATCAATACAGTCAGGCTGGAAACAATATTGGGAGAGAAAGAACCGATTATATATGTTTATGTTATGTTGTGTCATGGAACATACATTTTTATGAAAAGCACAGTGGGACAGGAGAGGTGGTTATAGGAATATGAGAAAGAATAATCAAGTGTGAAGTGCAGTACAGAAATCCCTCGGGGACCACCTGCAAAAAGTAAAAATATGTTTCATGGGTAATGGATATGTCGTTCGTGACTAGCCAGGTCGGGTAAGTGTGGCTTGTGAGAGTTTTTAGCCTAGCCGTTGCTGGACCTGCAGCCTCGCTATTGCTTTCTTTCCCTGACGTAATAATTCACAGAGCACCCACTGGTGGTCACAATTTCTTTGCGCTCTTCAGACTTTCCTCAAAGTCTGATTTGATTGATAATTTTCTTTTTAATGTAACGTGCTGATAAAAGCTTGACAGCATGATTGCTGTTAAGATTGTCGAGAAGGGTTGTTCAAACCTCACGTTGTTTGTTTGCTGATATTAGTGTCAATAAATTTGTTCAAACCAAAAAAAAAAGATTGTCGAGAAGGGTTGTTCAAACCTCACATTGTTTGTTTGCTGTTATTAGTGTCAATAAATTTGTTCAAACCAAAAAAACAGAAGCCTATCACAGTTGTGCACACAGACAGTCACGCCCACCCAACACACACACGGACACACACACACACACTACACACAATCTGCCCCGTGTGCTCTTTGTTGTCCACAATGAACGATACTGTCAAGAACCAGAACAGGATCAGGACCCAAACTTGTGACGTTCTCACACAAGCCTTTTATGTTACGGGAAATGGGGAGTCATGCACGTAAGGCAGCGGTCTGGCGTTGAAAGACAGGAAGCCAGAGACCGACGAGATCGATTCCAATTGCCCGTGTTGATATCGGACAGATGGGGTCGATACCGGACAGGACGGGAGAGACAGGGTAGATAATGAATCAGGATATCAAAAATAAACAGGACAAACTAGACAAGAACGAAAACTGGAGAAAATAATAAGCAGGATGAAAATAGACGGAAACTAAACTGAAAACCGATATTAAACATGACAGAACAAACAATACCGTACAAGAAATACCAACAGGTGTAAGACTGGACGAAAGGAAGACTGAGATCACTTGCGCTCGTTTGAAAGGAAGGAAATGACAAGGTGGAATTCTTCGATCCGTTGGTAGGCGGATTGACGGAACTTGACAGGCGGGAGAAGGCTTGGCGGGAATGGTCGCGGACAGGCGTAATCGTAGTGTTGATGGCCGGGGCTGGAGAAGAAGGGCGTCGTAGTATTCGGAAAAGAGTTCAGGAGTCAGACGGGCAGGGCAGATTACAGAAACGGGTCGGCAACGGAGATCAATCGGAAGAAAACAGGGAGCAGGCAAAGAGTCAGAGGTACGGGCTTACTGAGCTGAAGGCAACAGGTAGCGTGAGTACAATCAGACAAAGAGTTACCGGAAGCTGGGGATTTAAATGTACAGGGTGCACCAATCAGTTGTCCTGGCTGTTGGCGCCAAATCCTGAACACAGGTGTTCCCGATCCGGGTGATTGTGACAGAACCCCCCCCTCAAGGGACGGCTCCAGAAGTCCCCAAGGAAAAAAAATATTAATCCGATAGGAAAGTGCATAATCCGACAGGCAAATGAACAATCCAACAGGCAAAAGTATAATCCGACATGCAGGAACATAATCCGACAGGCTGGCCAGTTAGAACTCCTCTGAACGGACCGATGCTCCATCGTCGTCTTCAGGCGGCGTAGTCGATGATGGACTCGGCGGAGATGTAGTTGTTGGCCGGACACCACTAGGCCGACCACGGCGAGAAGCAGGTTGATCTGGAAACTGGCGGTGGAACTCGGAGATGAGCAAGCGATCCAGGATCTGCCGGGTGGGGATCCAGGATCGTTCCTCCGGGCCGTATCCCTCCCAGTCCACAAGATATTGGAGACCGCGTCCTCTACAACGAGAGCGGAGCAGACGTCGCACGGTGTAGATAGGGTCACCATCCAGGAAGCGAGGGGCTGGGGGAGAGGGACTTCAGGTACCAGAGGACTCTGGCGGACAGGTTTAATGCGGGAAACATGAAACGTCGGGTGAACCCTCATGGTGCTGGGCAGGCGCAGGCGGACTGCCGATGGACTAATAATTTTGTCCACCGGAAACGATCCCAGGAATCGGGGGGCCAACTTCTTGGACTCCACCCGGAGTGGAAGGTCCTTAGTGGACAACCATACTTGCTGGCCCACCTGGTACGTTGGTTAGCCCCCTTTGAATAACTTTGGACGGCCCGAAGAAGAGCAGCCCGTGCCTGAGCCCAAGTGCAACGACAGCGACGGGCATTTGCAAGAGCCGACGGACAGGAAACCTCTTCCTCTTGGTTGGGGAACAAGGGTGGCTGGTAGCCATAGACGCACTGGAAGGGAGACATGCCAGTGGAGGAGCAGACAATAGACTTGTGGGCGTATTCCACCCATACCAGCTGTTGCGCCCAGGAAAGAGGCTCACGGGAAACCAGGCAGCAGAGAGCCGTCTCCAGTTCCTGATTGAGGCGTTCAGACTGTCCATTAGATTGCGGATGGAACCCGGACGAGAGACTGACCGAGGCCCTCAGGAGACAGCAGAACTCTTTCCAAAATCCCGAGGCAAACTGAGGACCTCGGTCTGAAACAATGTCTTTTGGGATTCCATGTAGGCGGAAGACATGCAGCTGGACCCCCTGCGCCTTCTCCTTGGCGGATGGAAGTTTGGGCAAGGCCACAAAGTGGACCATTTTGCTGAACCGGTCCACAATCATCAAAATGGTTGTCATCCCTTCCGAGGCAGGCAGCCACTTAAGTAGCACTCTATGAATGAACCTGTCAATAATGTTAAACTGTTAAAACAGTTAAATCAGTTTAACGTGTCCCATTACCTTCTAAACTTGAGTATATTGTTCTGATAACATGATAAAATATACCAATTGAATAAATACCTCAAAGAATTGGATAAGTATCCCGAATTATGCGTATTTTAAATAAGAAAGATTGGACTTGGTTCGGTTTAATACGAATTTGTAAGAAATCATTTTCGGTTTGAACGTGATTCGTATGTCATGGACCAGAACAAGCACTCGGATCCAATAGCGTCAGTTTTATAGTTTATTTGGACAAGGGTCGGTGGAGCAGGCTTGAGACGTTGGGTCTTGGTGGCAGAAAGCCTCTTTGGACGGAATGGCAGCTCCGTGGTGAAACGCGTGACGAGCAACGTAGCAGGTAAGTCGGTGGCCGGGGCAGGATCGTGGGTACCTTGAATGTTGGAGGCTCACTCATGGAAACGAGGAGTACACTCGAACGTCCATCTCTGGACGCTGACAGCTTAAGTAGAAAGCTTCCACCAATCAGGAAACGCAATCCAGCACGCCAGCTGATTACCTCAGGTGGCTCCAGTTAGGTAATCACGACATCGTAAGCAGGTATAGCTACTTGTTATCAACCTATCTTTTGTATTTTTCAGGTAATTGGTTTCTTCTGTGTTGTTATGTTTCCTTTTTTTTTTTTTTTTTTTTTTTTTGGTTGCACCGTGGATTGACTTAGCTTTCTGCCAAAGGGTTTTCTGTAATATTAATCTTCCCTATCCACATTTTGGTCATTGAAGTAACAAAGCATTCTCTCTCAACTGCATTCAAGGTCATGGCGTTGATAATTTACTCAGCGTGTGGAAATAAGGAGACAAGAGAGGCTAGTGTAGCATCACCGCGGTCTAAAACACAGACTCTATCGAGACGTATACTGTTTAATTCCGGACAAAATATATTGCTTATGATTCAGAGCGGGAAAAAAGTGCAAATATGTGAGGCCATCTCTGAGTATTTTGGCTGTCAAATGGTGATGACAGTATGAAAATGAGATCATTCTTCCAAAAGACTGAATAAACTCACTTTTGAACAAAGATGGATGACTCTTGCGGCATGCGTTGAAACATTTTTTTACATTTTCCATATGACGTATTTTAAAAGCACTTTTTGATTTTGAATGTGTTCTACAGAAGGTTAACATATGGGGAATCAAGCTATGAATCAATGCAATTGACTGAATCTCAAGACTGAAAAATTGTCACGACCGGAACAGGCAGTACACCCAAACACGTAACGTTTCACACAATGCTTTATTGGAGAATCGAGGAAGCCAGGCGCGAGGAAACAAACAAGAGCGATCCGGTGCTCGCTGGGTAGGAGGAGCAGAAGCCCTCGTAAACGAAGCAGGTCGGGCAGCCGGGACGGGAGAAAGGAGCGTGGTCGGAGGGCGGAAGCAAGATGGGCAGCCGGGACGGGAGAAAGGAGCGTGGTCGGAGGGCGGAAGCAAGTCAAGCAGCCGGAACGGGGATATAGGGACAAGTCAGGGTACTGGAGACGATCGGGAAGCCAGGGACAGACGAGCAGGAAACTGGAACAGGCAGCCAAAATCAAAATGCTTGCCTTGCATGTGCGGAGGTTCATTGACAGACTGACAAGAGGTGAATGAAAGTGACGTGTTTAAACAGGAGGATAACTAATTAGGAAACGAGTGGCAGCTGCGGCTAAACGAGTGAGCGCAAGTGAGAGCATTGGGCAAATCATGACCAAAAATTATGCAACACCATGATGGGACGCTTATGTGTATTTGTCGAATTAACTTGATGTTGATTCAAAAGTGTTTTGGATCTCAATATCAAGAGTGGACCATATCTCTAAAATTGGTTTCCTTAAACAGGACCTGTAATTCTTGATCCTTTAGCTCCTGGTGTCAAGTATAGCTTCAAGGTACATTATGTAATATTTGACCACTATGTATGACTCTATGGTATTGTGTGACTGGAAATGAATCCTACAAAGCTCTAAACTAAGCACAAAACTAACTACAGAAAGTCCATTGACCAATCAGTAGCCTTTTCCTTTGATTTACCAGGCTAATCTTGTTAGCCAGGGTCTTGTCTGGATGTTTGCTAGCCTAATGTCATCACACACGACTTCCAGTATTGCCTGAAGTATTGAAGTAAGTCTATCATATTTGTTACACATTTATTCGGTACTCATTTATCCCTAGAGAATACATTAGAAAACGAAAAGAAGGATAGCGTTTGAAAATAATGAAGGGAATATTTTTTTGGGGTGGGCGACCAACATAAAAAAGGAGAATAAAAAAGGAATCATCGTTGCCTTCCAGACTACACAGACACACACTATTATTTTTAACTACACAGTAAAAATAAAATGAGCTTCAATAATCAAATACAACTTTCTCGACCTTTGATTTCTATCTATCTATCTACCCTGGTCATATCCCTCGAGAGGGGTGACCGACAGCAAGACAAACACATACAAAAAGAATAAATCAAAAAAGGGAAAGGGTAGCTTTTTTACCTTTGATTTAGTTGTGAAAATTTCCTTAGTATGATAGTTTATGTATTTCTGCTTAGTAGCCAAATCAATGTTCTTGTTTTTTATTTTACTGAATTAAAATTGTTTTGAACTACGAGAATGCACTAGATATTACATACTGTCCCTTTAAGAAATGTTCCCTTCACAAGGAATATAACATTATTATTCATTATTAAGTAGGACTATTAGGTATCACGTCCCTGAATTTTTAGAAGCATAAGACATTTCTTTTAATGTAGTATTACGCATCATTGAAATGTGTGGCAGACACTCTGCAGTGACAGAACTCACAGCCCGTGAAGAAAAAGGAAAAAGCTGACTCAACTTTTTATTTTATTTTTTAATGGGCGAAGAACTGATGAATAAAAACGGAAAAGTGAGAGTCTGGTACAATCATTATTTGAGGTTTTTACAGTGACTGGAAGGAAATCAGCTATCATTTTGTAAGTTGGTAGTGTTTGGTAACACTATTAATTATGATTCTAATTTTTCCATTTCATTCAGAATCCATAACTGCAACTTTATTTGGAAAGTGCTCCCAATGTGTTGTCATTGTTGCACTTAAAACAGAAGAAGTGGGATGGAGGAAATTCTATTTGGAGCAGTAAAAATGGCCAAAATGCAGATTTCAAGTGGGGGATTTTTTTAAGGGTTATTGTTCTGTCTTCTTTATTCATTATCCACTATCCGTTATCGGTCAGTTCATAATACGCTGCAAAGCCTAGGAGCCGGGACTCTTACTCTCAGCCAAAAGGCCAAGCTAAGGTCCTAGCCTTAAAGCCTTGCTGCGATCATTGTGAATGCACCGTTCCCGATCTAACGATTACGGCACTTACTTCCTTTACAGATTTCAAGTAGAGAAAGACTGTTACGTAATTGCAGTGTTTGAAATAACGTCTGCCCGGACGCCCGGGGCGTGCATCTTTTACGTCGGGCGTACAACTTACACAACGATGTCTGCCCGGGTGGCCGACAGCTTTTTTGGGGGGAAAAAAATCGTTTTTATTTTTTATTTTCTTTTTCTTATTTTTTTCAAATCAAACGTTTGCTTTATTCCGGGGGGTGGGGGTTGCTATTATTCGTCTTATTGCATTTCAAGTTAGGAAAAATGGGGCAGGCAACTTTCTGGCTGGGCAGGCAACTTTTCAGAGTTGATTGCACTGGTGTCCGGTAACTTTTTGTCATGGGTTTCAGACACTTCACTGTGGCTCTATCATAATTGTGTAAAACATGCTTTAGAATCTTCAGACTTTCTTTTAGCTTTTGTTATAAAATACAAAATTGGGAACAAGGTCTACAGTATTCACCTGTCCAACAGCTCTCCATCACACTTAAGATTACCGCATAACACGACAGTTCTTCTTTTCCTTCCCTGAGTTATTGATGACTTCCTGACAGTAGTCAAATGTTCTAATGTTTGTTTCCATAGTTGCAAACATTTTCATTACAATATGCTGTATAAATTATCTGCTCCCATTTTTGTGCCTTGGGTTTCTCGTTTAATTAAGTAATCATGAAAAGAATTCCGACAGTTATATTAGCAAGAAAAGGGGGGTTGGTTTAAGGGTTATTGTTCTGTCTTCTTTATTCATTATCCATTATCCGTTATCGGTCAGTTCATAATACGCTGCAAAGCCTAGGAGCCGGGACTCTTACTCTCAGCCAAAAGGCCAAGCTAAGGTCCTAGCCTTAAAGCCTTGCTGCGATCATTGCGAATGCACCGTTCCCGGAGGTACTGAAAGGGGGTTTTCCACACACATATCATATTTTTTTTTCTTTAATTCTTCCTGTTTCAAAATCATCCATCTATTACAGGGGTCAGCAACCTTTTTGGTTTGGAGTGCCACTCTCGAATTTCCGTATATATCTGTGTGCCAGATTAATGACTCGCACAACTTTTTTTTAATAACTAACAGAGCTGTAATTTTACACCAGTCCAAATATACAACATGAAAATACATTGAGGAAAGCGCGGCAACTGAGTGGTTAGCGCGTCCGCGGCACAGTTCTGAGGTCATGAGATCGAACCTTCCTGTGTGGAGTTTGCATGTTCTCCCCGTGCTGGCGTGGGTTTCCTCTGCGCTCTCCGGTTTCCTCCCACATTCTAAAAACATGCATGTCAGGTTAGTTGGTCGGTCCAATTTGTCCCTAGGTCTGAATGAGCGAAAGAGTTGTCTGTCTCTGTGTGCCCTGCGACTGGCTGGCAACCGGTTCAGGGTGTCCACTGCACACTGCTGTAAGATAGCTGGGATGGGCTACAGCACCCCCGCGACCCTACTGAGGATAAGCGGTTCAGATAATGGATGGATGGATCGATGAATATACATTGAAATCGTATAACTGACCAATTTATCTTCTACTATTCTTGTTCATCAATAAACTGAAAAAAATGAATGTGAGCAACAAGTAGAAAGGCCTGTAGACATCTATGACTTCGACTTTTTACCACAAGAATCAACCAGAATCAACCACGTACCTGTCAACCTATATGGTTTTGCCGTACAAAGTACGTTTTTCATGCATTTTAAGACGAGTACGACGTACGAAGAAATCTGTACGGAAAAACGCAAATTTGTCAATCGCGTGCGTCTGCCGCCTTGGGATTTCCCATTATGCATCATTCCGAAAAAAAAAAATGGTGTACGATTATTTTGTATGGGAAAATACAGACATGGGGACTTGAGACTTAGTGACTTGGACTCGAGTCGACTCGAGTCGCTGTTTTTATGACTTGTGACTTGACTTGGACTTGGCAATCTAAGACTCGGGACTTGACTTGTGACTTGACTTGCCCAAGAAAAAAATACTTGGGACTTACTTGGGACTTGAAGGTGAAGACTTGAGACTTACTTGAGACTTGCACATGTGTGACTTGGTCCCATGTCTGGGAAAATACGACAGTTTGTACGAGCATGGAGCCGTGGAGGTTGACAGGTATGCAACCATTCTTCATCAACAATGTATTACAATAAAAAAAACAAGCTATATGGACAGTTAACATACCATTCATCAATGACATCTTATTGCAGAAAATATCAAAACTTGAAATCACAGCAGCAAGGCAGGAGACTACTTGAAAATGTGTGCAACAGAAATAACCACTGAACAGCAGCACCCACGCACGCACGCACGCACACGCACAAACACACGTGCGGTTCTTTAATATATTCGCCATCAGTAAATGGTTTTCCGTGCTTTGCTATGCAGTGAGCAATTTGATAACTTGTGTTTTTAGCAGTGAAAATGTTTTCAGGGTCCGTGTTTGTTTGCCGTACCTGGACACAGCGCGTTTTAACGTCTCCGCCTTGTCAGACTCATGCTTGAATTCATGTTCATGTTTCGTCTCGTAATGACGTGCGAGGTACAACGCTCTCGATAATGCACAAATACGGTCATTTTTTAAAAAAAAAGCCGTAGTCATCCGTCCACGCAGGGTGGAAAGGACGATTTTTTTTCCGCTGGAGGAGCTGTCATGATTCATTCATTTATCGCACACCGGTGTTTCTGTGGATGGGTTTAAACACGGATCTCTCCTCTGCGAGGGGCCGCGCAGACACATGGAGCACATGGAGCAGACACATGGAGCGCCGTGTTGTTTAGGGGCTTCAGTAGAGCCCCTAAACAACACGGCGCGGAACTGAAAGATTACGATAACGCGAACGTACGATTAGCCTGGGTTAGCTTTATGTTTACGTTAAACATTCAAGGTAAACATTCAGGGTGTTGGATTGGATTAAAACGATTTACATTATTTTTAATGGGAAAAATGATTTCGGTGATCGAACAAATCGGTTTTCAAACAGGGTTCTGGAACGGATTATGGTCGAGAACCGAGGTTCCACTGTACTTATTTTGGGTACCCAGAGATTCTGGTGTGACATTTTTCAATAAATACAAATTGCATATTTACAGAAATATCAAGAATGAACACCCAAAAATAATTCTTAAATATTTTTCATTCTCCTATTGCGATAAATACCAATCAGCGTATGTACTTTCATTGCTAAAGTAATCCAACTCATTCTGTTTACTAAGTAATCAGTTTTCATAGGTATTGGCGCACCCAAATTTGCCAGAATTTTCAACCTGCGGACAAAAATGATATTTGTGCAATTATTGATCGGTCTATGGATTGAATCGGGTAGCACTGAATCCTAACCACAAGTCAATAGGGACATGTATTGTTGTTCACAATCAACAGATCGGACCGAGAGCGCTAAGCCACCCCAAACAAAGTTACGGTATCCATGTATCACACGCAGAGAAAATAAGGGTGACCGGAACAATAGCGAGCAACTCTTTGCTCTCGATTCGTAATAGAATAGCTGTATTATTTATCTATCAATAAACGTATCTCTCTAAGACTGTAGAGAAGGGTCTCAATTATTATATACAGAGATATATTCATGGCATCAAGGTGTCCAAAGGCGCTAATAACCTTCTAATGTTTGCGAACAAAGAGGAAGTCGTCATCCCCGTACCAACTTCACATCAAAATTAATTCTGATTTGTCTGCTCTGGTGGACTCAAACTGCAAATATAAAGCAGGGTATGTACACTTTATTGTTTTCCCTTCAAACACACCTTAATGAGTTTGAGATATGTCACCTGACTCTTATTTCTTGGCGCATCTAATGCTTTAAAATAAGCAAAGTTTTCTTTAGGTTGTCTTTGTAGATCACTTTATAAGTTCATAACCTATGACAGAACGAACCCATTCAGGATTTTTTTATGGTGTGTCCAGGTTTCTATTTCAGGGTAATATACCAAATTAACGTAGCAGTGAGGAGCTTGAGCATGCCTTTATTAACTTCAAACAATTCTCCAAATTAGTTTCGGGCTGAGGAAAAGGGACAAACCTTACCCCTACCAATCGTTCCGGATACCTCTGTTCGACGTTACAAGTTCCTCAAACACTCTCACTGGTTACAAAGCTACGCCCATAACAAAATAAATTCGTAAGTAAAGGTACCACTCTATGAGTGTTTGGATCACATGTGATACGAAGATCAACGACCTAAATCCGCAGCCACCGGCCTTCGTCTTCCTTATGTTTTGATTGACTGAGAACAAGCACTATTAATTGCATAATATCCAGCACAGCAGGAATTGAACCTGCACTGCGGCGGGGGGAATGCTGTAAGCTATCCACTAAGCAACCGGTGATACAAACAACCCATGGAAAGGCATCAGGACCTAACTGATCATCACACTATTTACCAGATATGATAAAGTAGAGAGAATGTTGCTTCACTTTTTCTCAACTAAAACTAAGAATTGTATCGAACAAACCTTTTCAATAAGTGCGGCCATTCATTTATTTATACATTTTAGAACAACAAAATCACTTCCCACATTGCTGTTCCCTTCATTCAGTTCAGCACAACCAAATTAATTCCCACAGTTATTTTGTGATCATCCATTTCAGAATTTCGTGTGATTCGTAATGAACTAACAAGTTGGCTTTACCACGGACCAGTTTAATATCTGACTATATTCTCGCGGCCCGGTCAAACATCAACTATTTGGTAAGTGACTAGAAACAGTGTGTTGATGAGATAATACCTAATGGTGATCAATGAGGAAGTCATGTGTCGTCTGTATCCCTAGAAATTTAGTGGGTAAGATCTGGCGCACTCTACACTGCAATCTTGGTTTGATTACCGTTGCATCCAATGATATGCACATGTGATCAGTGAAGTATTCCGATTGATCAATCAATGCGCAAATATGGCACCTTTTTATTAATGTAACCCTTGCCTTTACTGTTAAATTAATTCCATTAAGTCCAGTGTGCCTTGTATATGAAAATAAAATCACTAAAAAAAACTATTTGTTGGAGTGTGCGCCTTATAATGGGATATGCCTCATTGTGTGGACAATATGGTACATTTGTATTTCGGAAAACACATTTTGGGCTGTTTTTATCCATAATTTGGGATCCACGTGCTCTCCAAGACATCCATCCGCGTCTGCTTGTGTGTTTATGCACTTGTGGGCTACAGGGCATCTGTCACCTATCAACCTTCAGCTCCTCCCAGACCAAAACGCACGTGGGCAGAATCTAAGCGCAGGAAACTCCAGAAGCCTGGCAGCTGTAAGTGGGTCAGCACCTTCCTAGAATTGTGTCAGGCACACACACAAAACACGTTGAGGGAAAACGTGACCTGAAAGCAAGCCAGCAGAAACCACACAGTCTACCTCTTTATGGTGGTTGTTGCCATTTTTATGAGCTTATTAAACCTACATATTGCATGACACAGTAAATAAACCCACAGCAAAGTTTAGATGGTGACTTTGTGCAGAATCGGGTTCGTCAAAACACTCGGTTCCTTTTTGTATTTTTTACATCTTACTTGAGATCGATCTTATTAAGATAAACTTAAGTTAATTAAACATTGTCAGTCTAATTCTAAACAGAAAGTAATAACTTTCAGTCTTGTTTTTTTCATATTTCATGTTTTTCAGGGTTTTTTTGCACACCTCTTGGTTGAATTAAAAAAATATTATTTTTCTTAGTTTTTTGAAGGTCACCATTCACTGGAGAGTTGCCAACACTCAATTTTGAAGGAAAAAAAGTAATGATGGTCTGTTCTTGTTGTGATCTTATGATTTTTCCATTTGTAACATTTTGTTACGATAAAGTAAGAGCACCCATTTATTTAATTATTAATTTCCCATTGGGAGATTTGAGATTTATTAGTTAAAATAAAGCCTGGACAGGAAGTTATTATCTTTGCTGGAAGTGTAGGTGAAGCTTGGTTTTAAGAAGCAACTGGTCTCGCAACCACAGTAAGCAGCCGTCGACTCGATTGTCCCCCAAAGACGAAGTAGTGCGAGGTGCATGCTGGGATACATATACCAGTGTTTCATTTCATAACCAATGAGTCAATCATCATTTGAATCGGTCACTATTAGCAGAAGTTATTCGCAAGGAATAGAGGCGGGTCCTTTTTACCATTTGCAGGCTTGTATAGGTTAAACAGGGTAAAACAAAGCCTGCAATTAGGACCAAAAACTATTTTTTCGGGGTGCGCCCTATAACCCAGTGCGCCTTATAGTGCGGAAAATACGGTACTTATGTGACTGGTTTGTTGACGTTGCTACTGTAGCACCTTATAGTCAGGTGCGCCTTATCTTTGGAAAATATATGACAAAAGACAATTTTTGGGAAGTGCGCCTTATAGTCCCGTGCGCCTTATGATGCAGAAAATATGGTATACCAACAGCGACACACGCGGTGAAAAACACAAACAAAAAGCCGCAATCGCCTACATACAAGCAGAAAATGTCTGTTCACAACAAATGCTCTCTGTTTTGGAGGACTTGTTAATGGGATTCATCATTTTGAAAGTGTTTTTGTCCTTCAATGATGTTAAAGCCTGATGGATCAACTTTGAGACTACATTTCTCAGGTCCCCCGGGCACATGGAATATTTTGCAACATATTTGTATTATTGTGTATATATTCTGTAAGAAATTTAAAAAATATATCTCTTTTGAAACACCTTTTATGAACAAATTTAAATCATGCTTTGCGTGGTGTGACAAAATATTTTTCCCACCTTAGCTTGACTGGAGGTCTGTAAACTTCAAAACAGAGCAATTTGTACTTGCCGCAGTGACCTGCCAATAATGAACTTGGCAGCCAACCTTGTGTAAAAAGTTAAAGCGCTTTAGCACTAACACAATTGATTTGCATTAACTCGTCCTTTTTTGGAAACCCAATTCTCTGAAGTGATGGCAACTATTACAATCACCTTCCCACATCTCAAAACCGGCAATTGTTATAATATTGTCTTACGGTAACGATTATTTGACAGTACACTATGATTTTCGAATCCCTTGTGTTCACTATTGGCAGATCTTCCATTCCATCTGTTTTATTTAGAGCTTTTGATCTCCAAGGCCTCTTTGCACAGTCCTTCCTTTGAGACGCTGAGTAAACGACTATTTGCTTGCATCTGGTTCCCATTGCGATCACGGCCTTTTATTTTTTTAGCTAAAAAGCATTTTTGACTTTCCAGCTGTTGGTAACCCTTTTCCACTGGTCGGAGGTAACCTGGGTGGAGGTGGGTCATTAAAGGTGCTACACCATGATGAATATTGCCTTTCGTGTGTTCTATCTCGACTTATTCCATCAATAGGCAGCTAAAGGATTTGAGCGATATTCAGTACATGTGATAAGAGTCTTTTACATTTCCTCAGCTGTTTTACCAATCTTTACTAAGTTGCTTTTAAATGTATTTTATGCGTCATAATTGAACCTATTACAAAGTAAAATGGCTGTAAGGCATGAGAGAATCACCCGCTTTGAGATGCAAAACCATTTTGGGGTTATATTTCCCTTTTAGGCAGGCTCATTGGCACATGAGAATGGAAAACCCATAGAGTAAGATGGAGTTTTTCACCTCCAGAGTGACCTGACTGGTTGTAAACGATTGTGATGCTGGGCTGTTCTGCCCTGATAGAGTAGAATGTCTTTCTGGGGAAGCTGTTGCATTAGCAAAACCGAATTGCCGAGTCAGCTTTTTTTGGCAGCTGTCACACCTGGGGTAACTTACCGGACTGCCTGTTAAAGATGGTGTTGATATTCAATGTTGTTCTGGCCTGAGAGAGTAGAATGTCTTTCTGTTAAAATATACTGAGTCAGCAAAACCAAAGGTGTTGAGTTGACGTTATTTTGCTATTATTTTCCACAAGAAGGTCAACCCTTCTAACTGTCTGCAAGACATTGTGTTGCAATTAAATGTTGTTCTCCCGGAGGAGGTGAATGTCTTTCTGGAAAAACTGCTGAGTCCGTTTTTGAGTATTTTCACCTCTAGAGTGATCCTCCTGATGACTTGTGAAATATTGTGATCTGGCCAAAATTGTTCAGACCTGAGAGAATAGAAAGTCTTCCCTGGGAAAGTTGCTGAGTCAGCAAACCAAAAATGCCAAGTCAGCTTTTTGGGGCATTTCCCATATCTGGAGTAACCTACCTGACTGCCTGTAAAATACGGTGTTGATAGTCAATGTTTTTCTGGCCCAGGGAGAGTCGAATGTTTCTGGGGGGTAAATGCAGAGTCATCGAAACAAAAAGTGTTGAGTCATCTTATTTGGCATTTTTCACATCTAGGGTAACCTTCATGACTGTCTGTGAAAGATGATGGTCACACACACTAATAAACAAGCATATATACTGTACATACTTAAATTCCAGATAAAAACACTTGCTTTGCTTTTATTTTGCTTTTAATGGAAGTATGGTTTTGGTTTCTTACCTTCTTTTTGGCCTTGAATCATATTTTTATTCAACTCACCAAAACAACCCAAAACTGTCCAATACATGTGTCTCTGGTCCAACGAATAGCTTAATGTGCCTGTGTGACCAACTGCATGTAAAACCAACCCCCCAAAAGATCCCAAACCTACTTTTGACATTTTTATTTACTGTTTGTGAGGATAAAATACAAAACCATTTTAATATGTATAGGCAAGTCTGTCTTGCAATCACTGTAAAAATTAGTGATACTTTACCCTAAATTCTGTGCTTATGTTTGTCCCAATAATTTTGTGTCAGTTTGTTTTAACATGTTTTTCCCAACACTGATAATCACTGCATTTTTATTTCCTCTGGATATATATTTCCAATTAAATGAGAACACTGACCAATAAAACCATATCATCCAGTTTTATTTTCTTTTAAAATAATTCATACAAATGCATACAGTCACAAACATATCTTTCATCAGGGTTTTTCACCAAAAATATTTACTGTAGAATATAGACTATATATGTAGTGTATATTGCTACACCTACTACTTAACCATAAAGACAAATAAGTCAGTAACAGTAAACTGTGTGTCACTACCAGGGAAGGAATTTCATTGTTGATAGCAACAGGTTAATAGCATCTGTGCATTTGTTTGAGGAAATATTAATGGTGACAGGCATCTTGTGAGGAATGTGCAGTCCACAGGAACTCAATGCAGAATTCTAAAGCTTTAGAAAATACACAAAAAATGACCCAGTAGAAACTTGGCACTCATTTCAGGTTGAAGAATACCATATGGTCATTTTGAAATGTCCATCCCTGGTCGCTACGCTCGCTACCTCAACGTCACAGAGATCAGGTAGGCGACAGTGAACTGTTTACTACTCAAAGTGCTGGATCTGGAGTGGGGTCCCGCAAGCACAGTCATTTGGCCAAACTTCCAGGCCCAGGAGTGCAACTCCTTTTCAGTCCAAAATGCACATCGTCGTGGGATACTATGATTGACTTGACCAATAAAATTTTATGTTGCTTGCGTTGTATTTCATATATAGCTTTGGTGTGAGATTTTGGTGGAGTTTGGGTAGTCCTAAACTAACAAGAAAAATCAGACAATTATTGTTACCCTTGTTAATACGTAGAGCAAGAATATCTAGTGCCATGCATTACAAATTTCAGTAATTTTACACTTGTCTCAAAAGCACCAGGGCTCATTTTAACCAAGACCCTCTGTTCACACATGTAGTGACAATGCCTCCAGGAACCCATCACCCATATTCACAGCGCTGCTATTTAGACACAGATCCAGAGTTACATTGACACATGCAGGCAGAAAACATCACCACAAAATGTTCACATACGACCACGAAGAGCACAGGGGTGGCCAGATGTTACACTTAGTAAGGACCCATCATGAAATGTTAAAGGGAGTGTTTGTGCTATTTACTCTGGTGCTCTAAAAGAAATGCTTAAAAGTAGGAAGTTGGGGATTTTGATGTTATTTGAAGGAGGCAAATCTTGTGCTGAACTGCTGTCTTTTTTGCGGAAGCCCTGGATCACCAAAAAGATACATACTATAACGGCTAATCCCCATTTTTTGTAAAGATGGTATGTTGCGAACCCAACTGGTATTAGTGAAATTCTGCAATGTCAACAAACTATTAAAGAAAAGAAATACAAATCAACATTTTACACTATGTGCTTAATGTGCGAGTCATTAGGGATACAGGTTTCATATCAGGGGATGTTATAATGGCGGTCTGTGGATCCCTTTATGACTCTTTGTGATCAAAGGCTATACAAATAAATGTGCCTTGACATGCAATGTAAGAAGATAATGGCAACTCTTATTTCTTTACATATTTTAGGGTGCGGCTAAAATATCAAACCAGGGTTACAGTTGTGAATTCAAATTTCAAGGCGGGTTTCTAGAATCGAACATGGGCTGAAATTAATATTTCAAAAACGAGTAATGGGCCAATGAGTTGTCTGTCCTTGTGTGCCCTGCGATTGGCTGGCAACCAGTTCAGGGTGTCCCCTGCCTACTGCCCAGAGATGGCTGGGATGGGCTCCAGCCCCCCCGCGACCCTAATGAGGATAAGCGGTACGGCTAATGAGATGAGTTAACGTGCTAGTAATGGTTAAATTTAAGGTTTCAAAAAGGTTCAGTGTTCAAACGTTCTCTTTTAAACCAGTTGGTTTTCAGCCTATGTTTTGGATTTGAACTTTGAAGGTATAGTTTTAAGCCCGGTTTAAGTTTTCTAACAAGTGAAAGTTTTAATCTAGGTTTTACAGCCAAGTCAGGTAGGGTGTGACATCATGATTTTAAGACCAGGTTACGGTTTCAAATTTGGGCTTCAGCTGTATTTTTGCAGTAGTGTTTGGGGCGACATCCAAGTGTTCAAGTTTTAAGGATTTCAAATCAGAGGTTCAGCCTTAGTTAAAAAACAAAACACCGAAACGAGCTGGTGCCCCTATTTCCACAATAACATGAAATAAGTATGGTCTAACAGGGTTGCGGTAGGTGAACGCACTGTAACAGCGGGCACCATGCACTTTAAAATTTGCTACAGTACAGTGTATCACTTCCCGGTTTCTCAACATCAGAAAAAAACTGACACAAACTATACAAGGATGCAATCTTAGAATTGCACGCTTTTGTACAAAAGAGAGCAAGTCCAAGCACTTCACGTTGCGGCTGAAGGTGACATAAAGAAGCACTAAATGGCAGGTAATGGGGTTAAACGTAGAACAACTATTAGAGTACCTGAGATGGTGCGCTAAAAAGCTGCCTCTGTTTCAGAATGGCTTGTAAAGTAAAAAAAAATTCAATCAGATTAAACATGTTTTTCCTGTATCTTCTGGCCACTAGATTAAAACCATGAACCCCAACTTTTAAACCTGGTATTTTAGAGTTTCATTTGAACCAACTTGATCTTTTTTCCCTTGTAAAATAATGGGTATTGGCTTTTAAGGGATTGGAAAAATTGTCTTTAAGCTTGTGACTGGTACAATTAAAGGTACAGAAATTACTTTTTTTTTTCTTGGATGCCGAAAGAATGTTGTGTGATAAACATAAATAGTGACCCTACAGTGAAAATGATTATTTTAGAGTTTCATTTGAACCAACTTGATCTTTTTTCCCTTGTAAAATAATGGGTATTGGCTTTTAAGAGATTGGTAATATTGTCTTTAAGCTCGTGACTGGTACAATTTATGTACAGAACTTACTTTTTTTTCTTGGATGCCGAAAGAATGTTGTGTGATAAACATAAATAGTGACCCTACAGTGAAAATGATTATTTTTCTTTGCCTTTTAACAAATGACAGTCAACCCTCTTTGTTTGCATTTCATGGCCATTACTGTCATTGTCTTCGCTTTCTTCTAAGTGTCAGCAAGCGACCGGTTGCCAATGTCCTGTACATTTTGGAATCAGTAGTTATTTATCGGGTTTTGTCTTCCCGCTGTGCTTCTGGACTACAGTTGTTCGTTTGGATGCTGTTCTCTGTCGCCCTCTGGTGGCTTAACCGTATTATGTCCGGGCGATGGGGTGTGTGGAGGGTGTGCGACTGCCGGTGGTAGGGGGTGCGCGACTGGCACCGCACTGGGCACAATTCCCTCCACTGGGGGCGGGAGGCCGCCGGCGGTCATACTCACAACCCCAGGCGGGTACCTAGCAAAGGAAGAGAGTAGGTAAAGTGAATACTCCAATTGAACCAAGTGCCGTGTTCCTGTTTTGGGTGCGGTGAGTAATCTAATTTCCAAATAAGAGATAGGGTTTTAATTCAATTTTTCAAGCATTAGCTAATGTTTCAAGTTGGGGTTTTCAGACAGAATAGGGGTCTGAGTTGAGGATTCCAATTGGTATTTAGAAAAAAGAAAAAAAAGATGCGGTCTGCACGTAGGGTTCCTATTAGAGTTTCATGTGCAGTGTTTAAAACAGTGTTTTAAAATTGGGTTTTACTGGCTACAGGAAACTTCTAAGCATCAGGTACATAGCGCATGTGACAAACGAACATTGCACAACACCATAAGAGGGCACATTGGACCGTACAAAGAACTGTCGTCAAATGTGTGCAGACGAAAACTAGTTGTGTGATCACGTCACTTTAGGACTGACCTAGGTCAAACTTCAGGGGCAGGAGGAGAGAAAGACCGAGAAAGAACTGGGCCGAGAACCTTAAGCAATGGGCGGGTGCCAACTTTGCAACAGCCCAAACTTATGCCAAAACAGTCAGCAGTGGAGAAAGCTGTCCATAGTTGCATCTTCAGTGATGCCCAAATGACCCAGGAGGTTAATGAAATAATGACCCAAACCCTTAATTGTGACCCAGTGTGTAAAGTGAGGGTTTGTCTTTTACATTGAGATTTTATAGCCGGGATTAGGGTGTTAAGTGTGGGTTTGAAGCCTGTGTCAGGATCTAACCTTTTAGTTTTACAGTTGATTTTTTAGCCTTTAGAGTATAACTATTGCTGACATATACTGTAAATCATAAATACTTGGCTCATGTTGCGACTTGCAGAGCTGAGTGTCTTTGTATATTTTAATATAGATGTGTTTTTGTACAAATTTGATCAATCTCAAATGCTCTTGGGTTTTACAATATTGATGGTGACTGTGTCCCTTCACCTGTAGGCTCCGTTAAGTTCTGGGTGAACATTGGGTGGTTCGACTGCTGTCCAGTGGTTGTTCTGACTCAGGAACTCCTTGTTGACACAGTTCTTTAGACTGTCCGGAATACGACCTGAGAACAGACACATTCTGTTTTGATTGCACCTCTTGGAACTGTAAACTGGGGATCAAGACTTTCTTTACCTGTGATGGCTCTTCGGATCTCCCTGGCCGCCTCCTCTCGCATCTCCAGCGAGGCCTGTTCACTGTACCAGGAAGCGTGAGGGGTGCAGATTAAGTTGGGAGCGTCCTTCAGAGGACCCTGACTGAAACTACAAAGGTAAACACATACAGTAAAAGGGCTGAATCCTGTTATTTCCAGGGCTGTGTTTTAATACAACGTTAATGATAGTGCTTCTCAAAAGTTATAAAGAAAACTAACAAAGTCCTCAACTATAGTGTAAATATTTAAAAAATAGTTTATCTTCTTTATATATTACTATAATAATTTCTAAAGTGCCTTATCAAACAAATTGTAATGACTGAAAAAAATTACCTGAAAGGTTCTGTCTCGTGAACGTCCAGGGCAGCGCCCCGTATCCTTCCGTCTTTCAATGCCTGTGCCAGGGCCTTCTCATCCATCAGACCCCCCCTTGCCGTATTGACCAGGAAGGCCCCCTGGCGCATCTACAAAAACACACGCCCGTCCACTCTTATTTTTGCTTGGAGAAAGCTGGAGTCAAAGAATGTTGCCTTCAGAACCTGCTTGATGGTAAAGTCGTTGATGAGGTGGTGGTTATGTTCGTTCAAGCTGCAGTGAAGCGACACACAGTCAGAGTGAAAAAGGAGATCCTGTGGGGGTAACCATGAGATAAACACTCATTAGAAATAATAAATAATAATAAACCCTCAAAACGGTTTTAATAGAAAAACAAAGGTAATGTCATTACCCTATGCCTGTAATCATCAATGAACATGTCCGTCCTTTTTTAAACTGAGTTTTCCTTTGCTGCAGTGCCCTTTGTAGGAATTCACGTTCAATAACACAAGACGACATCCACACATGATTGGTTCATTCCCTCCCATAATGGTTTCCAAGTGGTTGGTAATGCAGGGGGGACGCGGCTCAGGAGAAGCTCGGGCGCTCCCAAGCTGACCTCCTGTCCCACTGACCTTTTTTGCAAACTCATTTTCATATTGACAGGAAGGGAGATTGGTCGCTTGAGCCTTGGACTTGGTCTCAAACAGGCATGGTTTACTGCTGTTTTATTTTTTGGTGAAATCTGGTATTTTTGTGACATCGTTCAAATTTCCAAGTTAATGTGACTTGAATGTGATCATGTATGTCTGTGTGTACGCCACAAGTGTCTTGCATGCGCAGAAGAGGACACGTGACGTTACACGGATTGCGCTCGGTGTTTGCAAAAGCACTTGTGGATGTTAATGGCAGAGCGTATACAGCCATTTTAAAGTTAGTGTGGTACTGGAGGCAGCACATGTACAACTGTATCATTTTAAGAAGATTAAGAAGAAAGACAGCCAGGATTCCGACTGTGGCGTTTTGTGGGGCAGTGGCAGCTACATCTCCCTGCCGAGTCACAATGCAGGTCACATAAACGCGTCTCAACAGTTCACACAGCAGTCTCATTACAAAAGATTAAATATGTATTGGATTTAGGACCACATATGTTAGTAGCATAGGTCTGGTGTGAAAAAACCCAGATAAGTGCCGTTCTGATGGAATTTAATAGGTCGGTAACGAGTCGCATTTGCGCAAAAAATATCAGATTTTTATCAATTGTGAACCTAGATTTAGTTATCAAAGCGGCCGATCGGAGCAGTGGCCGTAAGGTAGTCGGTGCCTGCCGCGGCGGCAACCCTCAGATCCGTTGGTGGTCACCGGCGGTGAGGGATGCCGTCAAGCTGAAGAAAGAGTCTTATCGGGCCTTCCTGGCCTGTGAGACTCTAGAACAGGGGTCGGGAACCTATGGCTCGCGAGCCAGATGTGGCTCTTACTATGAGAACCTGTGGCTCAGAGACAAATTTGATTGCATGCAAATTTTCTCCATCTCGTCCAAAACAGCTACTAATCCTGTTTAGATACACGCAGAGCCAAACCAAGACTAACAATTGAGCAGTACTTCGCAGTATATATAGGGCACGTTTTTCACTACAATTTACAGTCGAGGTGTCACACACACACACAAAAAAAAAAAAACTCGTTCTGGCTGTACAACGCTAAATAATCCGTTATATAAAACATCACTATATTATCTGTCTTCAGTGTTCAGATACCTTATGATGAATCCACAGAACAAACTGTAAATACGCCATAACACCGGAAGAGAACTTAAAGTTTTTTGATTGGGTGAGTGGGAGGGATGGGTGGAGCTATGCAAAAAGTGCAAGCACTCCCTCCCATCTCTCGCCCTACGCCGTCTGCGCCATAGATAAGCACATCAGGCTCCCTGTTTGCAGAATGTTGTGACGTTTTTACAAAATAACTGCTTACATCTGGTTTCTAAACCAATATGTATGAAAAAAAGGGTCAAAATGAGTTTAAACGATCTTGAGTAATTGCAAGAAAGAGACAAGTTTAAAGTGGTATGATTGTTGATTTTGGGACACGGGCTCTGGCATTATTCTCTTTTCATAATTTTTATCAAATCATCAAAAATAAATGTGCTGAAGACTAAGCTTTTGTCTGGGGCGCGGGTTTAGCAATTTAGTAAATTTGTCTCATAATATATGGTGTGGCTCTTTCCCAAAATAAAATTGATATATTTTGCCTTTATGGCTCTTTGAGTCAAAAAGGTTCCCGACCCCTTCTCGAGAAGCAGGTATCGGCTGGCCAAGCGGAATGGGGCTTCGGTGGTTGCCGAGGCAAAAACTCGGCTTCCATGCCCAACTTCCGAACGGCTTCGAGGGAATTCTGGTCCACCATCCGGCGTCTTAGGGGGGGAAGCGGTGTGCCATCGACACTGTGTATAGTGCCAGTGGGGCGCTGCTGACCTTGACCTGGGACGTTGTGAATCGGTGGGCGGAGTACTTCGAAGACCTCCTCAATCCCACTAACACGTCTTTCTCTGGGGAAGCAGAGTCGGAGGACTCTGAATTGGGCTCTCGCATCTCAGGTGGTCAAAAAGCTCCTCGGTGGCAGGGCCCCGGGGGTCGATGAGATCCGCCCGGAGTTCATTAAGGCTCTGGATGTTGTGGCCGTGTCATGGTTGACACGCCTCTGCAACATTGCGTGGACATCGGGGACAGTGCCTCTGGACAGGCAGACTGGGGTGGTGTTTCCCCTTTTTAAGAAGGGGGACCGGAGAGTGTGTTCCAACTATAGGAGTATCACACTTCTCAGCCTCCCTGGAAAGGTCTATTCAGGGGTACTGGAGAGGAGGGTCGGCCAGAAGGTCGAATCTCGGATTCAGGAGGAACAGTGTGGTTTTCGTCCTGGCCGTGGAACACTGGACCAGCTCTACACACTCTGCATGGTCCTTGAGGGTGCATGGGAGTTTGCCTGTCCGGTCTACATGTGTTTTGTAGACTGGGGGAAGGCATTCGACCGTGTTCCTCGGGGGTGGGGTGGGGTGGTGGGGCGCTTCGGGAGTATGGGATACCGCACAGTCTTATCCAGGCTGTGCGGTCCCTGTATGCCCGGTGCCAGAGTCTGGTCCGCATTGCGGGCAGTAAGTCGGATTCGTTCTCTGTGAGGGTTGGACTTCGCCAGGGCTGCCCTTTGTCACCGATTCTGTTCATAACTTTTATGGACAGAATTTCTGGGCGCAGCCTTGGTGGGGATGGAGTCCGGTTTGGGGGCCTCAGCATTGCGTCACTGGTTTTTGCAGATGACGTGGTGCTGTTGGCTTCCTCAGGCCGTGATCTTCAGCTCTCGCTGGAGCGATTCGCAGCTGAGTGTGAAGCGGCCGGGATGAGGATCAGCACCTCCAAGTCCGAGACCATGGTACTCAGTCGGAAAAGGGTGGTCGGCTCCCTCCGGGTTGGGGGTGAGATCTTGCCCCGAGTGGAGGGGTTCAAGTATCTTGGGGTCTTGTTCACGAGTGAGGGTAGGGTGGAACGGGAGATCGACAGACTGGTCGGTGCAGCGTCTGCCGTCATTCGGACCCTGTACCGGTCCGTCGTGGTGAAGAGGGAGCTGAGCCGAAAGGCAAAGCTCTCGATCTACCGGTCGATCTACGTTCTTACCCTCACCAATGGTCATGAACTTTGGGTTATGACCGAAAGAACACGATCCCGGATACAAGTGGCCGAAATGAGTTTCCTCTGTAGGGTGTCTGGGTTTTCCCTTAGAGATAAGGTAAGAAGCTCAGTCATCCGGGAGGGACTCTGTGTTGAGCCACTGCTCCTCCCCATCGAGAGGAGCCAGTTGAGGTGGCTCGGAAATCTGATAATGATGCTTCCTGGACGCCTCCCTCGGGAGGTGTTCCGGGCATGTCCCACCAGCAGGAGGCCCCGAGGGCGACCCAGAACACGCTAGAGAGACTATGTCTCTCGGCTGGCTTGGGAACGCCTCGGGATCCCGTCGGATGAGCTGGAGGGGGTGGCTGGGGATAGGGACGATCGGGCTACCCTTTTAAGGCTGCTGCCCTCGCGACCCGACCTCGGATAAGCGGAAGACAATGGATGGATGAGATTTAGTTACCCCCCTTATGGTAACTAGTCAATTGTTATATTGAATTGAATCTCTGCAAGTGAAGTCAAAGGTGAACCACATGACTGTCCAAGGAAATATCCTCAATTGCACACGGATAGCGAGCATAGCACAGTAAAATAAATCACATTATCAAATACATGCATTTAGTTTTGTTTCAGAAGGAAGTAAAATTTTGCAGTATTTACTTTGTAGCACAGTTTCGCTTGGTGTGGATTTGGAGCCACGTTTCGATTTTAATATATGACACAAAACCGTTAATTTTAGTTAGAACACCTCATATTATTTAATGTCATCAAACCTTATGACCCAAACTGATTCACTTGTAAGGATTATGTGTAATATTTAGTGCCTTCAAGTGGTACAAAAAACTTTTACCCGGTTAAAAAAAAACATTGTTTTGAATACTAGGCAAAAATACATGAACTATCGTACCATTTATTAATTTTTATTAAAAAAGAAAAAAAATCATTAGTAGAGAAATTTGTATTTTTTTACGTAGTGGAATCCATACCTAAAATGTTTGGCGTCTTGCTGCTTGCTGTGGCACTGTTTTTTTCAACAAGAGTGCAAACTATTGATCAGATATCACTCACTGGGGCTTTCAGTTACAATCAATTTGACACAAATGGGAAATACAACTCATTGCGATAACATAAAAGAAGAGACACATTTTGCATGCATTTTGATAATTATACCATGTAAAATGTCAAAAAAATACCTGTAGTGTTGTGACCCTTTGAAGGCCCAAGGATCTTTCCACACCATCAGCCAAATAAGGATCGTAAAAAATGACGTTAAAGCCAAATGTCTTAGCTCGTAGGGCTACAGCCTGGCCCACACGACCTACGCACACAGATACAGACACACACACACACACGCAACTTTAAAAATATGTGACTGGCGACAGATGACTTCTTGTAAGTCACATATATAGAGTGGATTTCATTTTGAATTAAACGTGATTGTTTTTGGATGAAATTTATGTTTTTTGTTCTTTTCAATTGATGTTCTCAGGTATTATATATTCCCATGATTCTTGACTGCATCTGCCTTGTCTGTATTGCATGAAAAGGGAATCTGAAATTAGCAGTTTGTTTCTGCTTCTTGATTGTTGTAGTTAAAAATCAGCCAGTTTTGTTAATATTGACGCAAAGTTTGCCTTCAATGCGGGTTAATGTGAAAGTAAGTTTAATCAGCAAGACATGTAAAAGTACAAACATGCATGTTTATTTGCCATGTGTTATTTTACATCGGTTTCTACTAGAATGCCCATTTTGCCTGATATGAGACTTAATATGTTTAATGTGTGTCATGTAAAGATGATTTAAGTTGAGACACCAGTTATTGGTTGCGTGAAGATGTTACACTGTGTTAGTGCTTTATAAACCTCTCTGTGCTTTGAAATAAGTATGTTGCATGTATAAAATATAACAGGACTCACTGATATGTTTATTCTGTTTTTAAAATTGGACACCTGCAAAGAATATTTATGTGCATGGCTATTTGTTGTTTTGCCTAATACATTATTATCACTATCTGCCATGTTGCGATTCTTGGATACCCACACCTTTTAGATCTGCTACTGTAAACTAGGAAATTTAGCAAAAGGAAAGGTTAGAACGGGTTGAACTTTCTTATCTAAGGACCTCTTTCTATGTTCTCCTTGCAAGTTTAAAATCCATTGATGTCTTCTCACCTTATTTTGACTGTCTACAAAAGTTAAAACTGGCCATTTTGGTCTTTCGAGCCGGACTTATCTTTCACTTTTTTTAATTTGTAGCATATTTTTACTATTGTTTGATGGGCTCTGTCCTTTCCCCCCACTAAAGTTTGCATCTTGACTGACCTAGCCCGATGAGTCCCAGCGTCTCCCCTCTGATCCTCGCCGCTCCTGATGCCACCTCACGGATTTGCTCCACACTCTGGACTCGCGTACCCTCTCGGAGAGCCTGTCAATGTAGCAGGTAGTGATTTATGCCATGTTTCAGTGTTTTTAAAAGTCAAAAGCTACAAACCTGATGAAGCCATGTGGTGCGGCGATACAAGTTGAGGATGTGACACAGCGTGGAGTCAGCTGTTTCCTCCACTGAGGCAGCTGGCATGTTACACACAACAATTCCTGTTGGAATAGAGTGGGACATTTTAGCTACAGCTTTATGAAATCCTGAGCCAATTTTCAGTTTTTTGGTGATCAATGCTACAAAAACCTTCGAATGGAATATCATTCAGGGATTAATTTAATTCTACGTAACCGTTGTAAATGTGAGCTTTCGTACAATATTATCCATGTCCTTTTGTCTGAAGCATGGGTGTCTCACTCAATATACCTGGGGACCAGAAGAGTTAGGGAACGGGTCAGCAATGTGGTGCCTGCAGTAAATTGCTAAAACATTTGAGTACTGCAAATAGTTAAGCAGTGATGGGTCATTATGATTTTCTTAGAGATTTTATTTCTTACTGGCATGTGGAATCATAGCCATGATCAGTGTCTCTAATTATATGACCAATTATTCCAATATTAGTTTGAAAATGGCATACATTTTATATATGTAAATAACTCAGTGCCCTTCTACAAGGCAGATGTTTTAGGGGTTGACTATTTTAACCGGTTTCTAATAATTACAACCTGGTAATAAGACAATAAATCCTTAGTAACAACATGATACGATGTTTTTTAGAAATGCATATCAAATGAGTAGCCCATCGCACTAATCTTTGACAAAAAAATTACTTTCAACTTCAAAATTTGGTGACTCCTGAGCAGGGTCTGGTTGTGGTACATCAGGTTTTACACAAGAAAATCTGATAAAAACATTCTACAAATACAATTATTTTTCTACACAAAATTAAATAAAGATAAAGAAAAAAGGAACTAATAAAAAATAAACAATTCATTAATCTACTCGTGAAATTATAACAGTAGATAAAAGAAAGATTTAGGACACCACACACAGTTGAGGAGTTGAGAAATCATATACATTATAAAACTATTCAGATTCAAATACATGTATTCACAGCCTTTAACCTTTAACTTTCTGCACATGAATTAGGTCATGGTTCTGTGATACTCTGGGTGACCTGAACCATGTGCCTCCTGAAATGAAGCAAATCTAACAGGGCTCTAGTCTACACAAAGTTTTTACCAGGTCATGCTTCCGGGATACTCTGGGAAACCTGAAGAATTTCATTCCAGGATGCACAAAGACCTCTAGTCTATAAAAATCTTTTTCACTAAAAGCACCGTTGGAGTTCATGTATTTAGTCGCACAGCACAGGACTTGGTCCCCATATTTCTTTTGGAAACACAGTATAACCCCATCCAGTTGTGTTTGATTAAAATGTTGATTTAAAGTGTATCTGCAAATTAATTAATGATAACATTAAATTAACGTACAACCTACTGTCACTAAGAAAACAGTTAATCTATTTGAAATATTATAACTCCAATAAAAAGACAGCTTAGTGTCTGAAACCATTCAAGTCATACTCTTGTGACGTGTCGTCAAAAAAATTGCACACACTCTCATGTTGCCTTTAGTAGCCATGGTCAAGCCGATAAAACATGCTTAACATACTTGAATAAAAGGCAAAAGCTTACTGAAAGTTATGTGCATGGTGCATTCAATTGACCTTACTCCTCAGTTCGACAGAGATGCCTAGTTAGCAAGGTGGTATAATCCATACTAAACTCGCATGATTCACTCTGACATTAAACTTTAATTTTGAGGGAGGGGCCTCAAACTTTTATCCCATGGAACGACTTTATGTCTTTGAGCTCCCTGGTTTCACTAAAGGCTCAGCTTGTTAACCCAAGTGTCCAAAAAGTGTACAGTACTCAAAATCAAATGCCTTATCAGTACTTCTTATAAATTTGGCCAAACCCAACTGAAAACACCAGAGTCTAATCCCTATTCAACAAACACAGTAAATATCTGAATTTGTGGTTGGGGCTAGTGAAGATACATCTTTGTGAAAGACAGGGAATTAATTATTCCAATGATGGTTGTAGATAGATTCTGAAGGAATGTCAGACATATATAGATTTAATATCAACCTTACAGAGTGTCCGAACAGCCAAAGACAAAAGGATGCTCACCAAGTTCACCCGCAGATTTGATGTCAATGTTGTCGTAGCCACTACCGATGCGCACTATGATGCGGAGAGCTTTGAACTTCTCCAGGTCTTCTCTCATCAAAGTAATGGTGTGATACATCAGTGCTCCCACAGCTTCATTCAGCACCTGCACCCACAAAATGCTAGAATTGCTACAGGATCGCATTTTGTATCAAGTATCAACCAGATGAATGCTTTTCAATTTTCTATAACAGGATAACGGCGTTGTCTTGATTTGTTGCCAGTGCCCTCTCAATATCCTGTGTTTTAAAAACACCTGCCTGCTTCGGTTGCCTGCACTTCCTGAATGATGTCATGGAAACGCAGACGAGCAGGCCAAACAAAATCAAAATCTTCTCTTCCCTTATTGATGCCACATTGAAAAAAATCTGCAACCAACATTAAATGAGGCTGACTAATTCAACATAGAAACACTCAAATAAACGTCAAAAAATCTTGCCTATGTTGAGGCAACCCCCTTGTTTAATTTTCAGCTCGACCATTTCATATGAAAGAAGCTGCGTCTCTAAGTGGAATAATTGTTCAATAGATCTTTGATAATTACCTGGTTAGTTGTTCAACATAAAAATATCTATAATGAAATAAAGACGTGGACTTCAACTTGACGTTTCCCATTTTTCTTTGAAAACAACATTTAATCAAACTTTAAGGCTGCAACAACTATTCAATTAAATTCGATTGAAATGGATTAGTAAAAGCATTGGCAACTAACTAGATCATCAATTGGTTGTATCACATCTTTTGTGAGACACTAAGTCAGTGTTTTTCAACCTTTTTTGAGCCAGGACATGTTTTTTACATTGGAAACATTTTGTGGCACACCACTAACCGAAAATGACACTTGACAATGACATAATATTTGCAGAAAATGATTCATAAATGTTTTATAAAGTTGTAAATTTTAAAAAGTGACATTGGATTATTTCTCACGGCACACTGATGTGTCGTGGCACAGTGGTTGAAAATCACTGCACTAAGTTACCAGTACGTTAAATGAACGCAAAAAAAAGAGTGTACACTGAGAGTTGAAGTACCACTTTCGTCCGGCAGAAAGCGCCAAGACCATTTTTTTTCTAAAGTCTTTTATTTTTATATTGCTTCATTACAAACAAAATTGCCTTGAAAGTTTTAACTTTGTACTTATGACTGTTTCATAATAAAACAAATTTAACAATTTTAGTGCTGCAGAGGTGCAGACAAAAAAATAAGTAGTATAAAAAGTAGTAGATAAAAAGTAAATAATAATAATATGTTTAACTCTATACAAGGGGCAGATTCCTATGCATAATCTTTATCATTTTATTATGGGAATGAGTATCATATTAAAGTGTACCTGTATTGCCGTTTCTTTTTTTATTTGAATGATAAGTCAAAAAAAAAATTATGATCTGGATAATGTGGTAGGAAAAGAGTATCATACATATTTGATGTGTAACATACATGTATATGTATTTTCGTATATTGTCAAGTTAATTGACAAACACTTGGATTTTTTTATTGTTTAATATTATGGAATGGTCTGTCGTTTTATACGCTAGTTGTCTATCCGTCTAAACTTCAATAATTGAATAAAGAGGAGTAAATTAAAAATGTCTTAAGCAATCCAATTCATCAAGTAATTAATCGACCAATTAATCGATTATGAAAATAATCGGTAGTTTTAACTCTACAAGCAATATTCCAACCAGAGATTCCACTCCAGTGAGCTCCATTTATCACGGTATCTCATATCTGGTGGGCTTGACCTGGCCAGTGTGATTATTGAAATGATCTGAAATGATCTGCATTTATATTGCGCTTTACAAGTCAAAATGACTTCCCAAAGCGCTTTACAGTGTGTTTCACATTTCCCAATAGCGGCCTTGTATTGCAGCCATTTAAGACGCTAACCTGCTTATTGGGGGTATTAGGGGTTCAGTGTCTTACCCAAGGACACTTCGACATGTAACACGGACAAGCCGGGATTCGAACTGGGATCCCTTGATCCCAAGAAGAGCGCTCTACCTCCTGAACTACTGCCGCCCCGATTATTTTATCCCTTCCACCATACATTTCTAATTTTCTAAATATGTAAAAAACAAATGCAAGTTCTTAGGTGGGCAGCACGGCAGTGGTTAGCATGTGTGCGGCACAGTTCTGAGGTCATGAGATCGAACCTTAGTATTCACAGCCTTTGCCATGAAGCTAAAAATTGAGCTCAGGTGCATCTTTTTTCCACTGATCATCCTTGAGATCTTTCTACAGCTTAATTGGAGTCCACCTGCAGTAAATTCAGTTGATTGGACATGATTTGGAAAGGCAAACACCTGTCTATATAAGGTCACACAGTTGAGTGTGCATGTCAGAGCACAAACACCAAGCATGAAGTCAAAAGAACTGCCTGTAGACCTGCGAGACAGGATTGTCTTGAGGCACAAATCTGGGGAAGGATACAGAAAAATTTCTGCTGCTCTGAAGGTCCCAATGAGCACAGTGGCCTCCATTATTCGTAAATGGAAGACATTTGGAACCACCAGGACTCTTCCTAGAGCTGGCCGGCCTTCTAAACTGAGCGATCGGGGAAGAAGGGCCTTAGTCAGGGAGGTGACCAAGAACCCGATGGTCACTCTGTCAGAGCTCCAGCGTTCCTCTGTGGAGAGAGGAGAGCCTTCCAGAAGGACAACCATCTCTGCAGCAATTCACCAATCAGGCCTGTATGGTAGAGTGGCCAGACGAAAGCCACTCCTTAGTAAAAGGAACATGGAAGCCGTCTGGAATTTGCCAAAAAGCACCTGAATGACTCTTAGACCATGAGAAACAAAATTCTCTGGTCTAATGAGACAAAGATTGAACTCTTTGGTGTGAATGCCAGGCGCCATGTTTGGAGGAAACCAGTCACCGCTCATCACCAGACCAATACCATCCCTATAGTGAAGTATGGTGGTGGCAGCATCATGATGTGGGGATGTTTTTCAGCAGCAGGAACTGGCAGACTAGTCAGGATAGAAGGAAAAATGAATGCAGCAATATATAGAGATATCCTGGATGAAAACCTGCTCCAGAGCGCTCTTGACCTCAGGTTGGGGCAAAGGTTCATTTTTCAGCAGGACAACGACCCAAAGCACACAGCCAAGATCTCAAAAGATTGGCTTCAGAACAGCTCCGAGAATGTCCTGGAGTGGCCCAGCCAGAGTCCAGACTTGAATCCGATCGAACATCTCTGGATGGATCTGAAAATGGCTGTGCACAAACGTCTCCCATCCAACCTGATTGACCTTGAGACTTATTGCAAAGAATGGGCAAAACTGCCTAAAGATAGGTGTGCTAAACTTGTGGGATCATATTCAAAAAGACTTGAGGCTGTATTTGCTGCCAAAGGTGGATCAACAAAGTATTAAGAAAAGGCTGTGAATACTTATGTAAATGTGATTTCATAGTTTTCTATTTTTAATAAATTCAAAAAAAGTTAAAAAAAAAAAAACGTTTTCACATTGTCATAATGGAGTATTTTGTGTTGAATTTTGAGATAAGAGATTAAATTGATACAATTTGGAATGAGGCTATAACAAAATGTAGAAAAAGCGCTGTGAATACTTTCCGGATGCACTGTATATATAATATTTTTTATCATCTTTTTTTTTTTTTTTTTTTAAATAACAAAAATCACCATTTCACCACATGTTGACAATAGCCCTTTGGCCAATTTGCTCTTGGCCATCCGTGAGAATTTAAGCCCACCCCATTTCTGACGTGATGACTGTAAATAAGAAGAGAAAAGTTGACTGTGAGGGCCGCCGCTTCCAGGACAAGTTGAAATTGGAGTATTTTTTCACCGAAATCCGAAACAACTGTGCCTGCATAATTTGTCAAGAGACTGTGGCTGTTTTCAAATAATATAATATCAAGAGGCACTGCCGGCTAACTGGAAATGAATGTGTGAAAAGTTGAAGCAGCTGGAAGCTGTTTTAATGGCCCAGCAGCGCTTTTTAACGAGACCCTGCGAGTCAAAAGGCGAGCTACGAGGTCGCGACACAGATTGCCAAGCATGGAAAACCTTCTACGGCGGTTGAATTTATTAAAGACTGCCCAAAGAATGCCAGGCTGAATAGTGGGCCCTCACACATTTTCACCTTACCAAATCTAACCCGCTCTCTGAAAAGTTTGGACACCCTTGAGTTACGCATGCAATGCCAAACACAAAAATGTTTTTTTCCCATTTTTGTGATAAATGTGTAATGCTTAAAAAGATCCCATGTCATCCATGGTGATAATATGTAAGGTAGTCTACTAAAGTAGACTGAACGATAAAGCATAATACTGAAAAACTTTGGTAGGCTTATCTGGGCCGCCTGAGAACAGAAAGTCTGGATTTGACCTCAGAGCCAAACTTAGTTTGACATCCGTTTACTGTTTTTTTGCAGTAATCCTGTGTGTCCTGTTAATGGTGTCAAGTGTTAGATGATCATCATTATTAAATGTTTCAATAATGCAGTACTGAAAGGGAGAATATGGCCTGTCAATATAGGGGATCAAATGATCAAGAAAAGGAAATGAAACATTGTGTTAAAGTCTGACGTTCTTGGATTTGTGCTGTGATTGAATTGTCTGGCGCTGCCAACTTCACCTATAGCGTTGCCGGAGTGTCAACAGCACACGTTTCAATTAACATGTCAAAGCAACTGCTTTCTGGTGAGATAACAGGAGCGCCATCTGCTCGTGCTGTACTGTGACCTACTGAGGACACTCGTTGAAAAGGGGGTGAAGAGAGAGTACATATGGCAGTTAAATTGTATTTTGGCGTACTGGTTATCCTGATTTCAAATGGGTAAACTAAGTACAAGTAGTATAATTAGTTTTTATGCCAAGTAATGGGTTGAAATTGACTTATTAATGTATTCAAATGGCTGGGTATCACCGAGTCCCTGGGTGGTGTGGCTGAACCAGGGGTGCTTGTCATGCCGATCGTGATCCACCGGTAGATCATGGGAAGGAGTATTCAGTGCTATTTTGAAAGTTAGAAAACACTTCCATTTAGCCGTCAAGTACAATATGTCAGCAGTACTGCAGTACAGTTTTATTATGTATTTACAACAGAGTCATTGGATCAAAACATAGGCCATTAAAATAGACCGTCGTGAACTAGAATATTGTTTATTAATTTCATTAAACATATTTTTTTAATTCAGGTGTGCTTTAAGAAACATTGTTTGGTTGTTTTTTATGATAGGCTGCCATTTAATCTTCATTCACTTTAGTTAGTTTTAGGTTTAGCTAAGTAATGTAGAGAAAATCCTCAAAACATTCAAGAATAAGTATGTTTTTCATTTTTTGTGCTGGATATATCTGTTTTATTTCGCCCCCTGGTGCTGTAGAATGATCTGCCCACTGATATTCCAACTACAACCTCGGTGAAACTGTTTAAATCAAGGCTTAAAACACACTTCTATTCTATAGTTTACGAATGACCTATAGTTTACGTTCACAATATCTGTGTATTATTTGTTATTGCAACAGCCATTGCAGCCTAGTCATCCTGGAAGGGGGATTACCTCATGTGCGGTCCCTTCTAAAGGTTTCTTAATTTACCTCATTTGAAGTTTTGAGTTTTTCCTTGCCCTCCTGTAGGTTTTAGATCAGGGATGATGTAATAAGTCTCTAATTTGCAATAATCTGTGGTCTGTGCAGCCCTTTGAGACTCCTTGTGATAAAGGGCTACACAAATAAACATGAATTGACTTGACTTTTACTGTACTTACTCATACAGTGAGTAGCTCGCACTGAGAAAGAATGTGAGCAGCCCTGGCTAAAACGGAAGAGCTCTTGTATTAACACTGTTAGTTATTGATAGGTAGCACATGCTCATGACTTTGCATAATTAGGTTTGTTCTACACTTGTGGACAAAGAAGAGAACTATTTGCATTCAGCAATGTATTTGCAATACATGTAACATGCACAGATCTGGCACACTTAATAATACCCTTGGTGGGGAAGCACTGCCTTGAACGGTAAAAACATAAACCTTTGTGTGAGCTTTCTACATAGAAATATGTGGTCAAAATAGCCCAGTTATTATTTCACTTTCAATTTGGACATTGACAATTGAACATTCTGTTCTGTGGAGTGACTGGCCAGTGGACTTAAATGCTCTGGTGTAAGTGCTGCCAAGCACGGTGAAAATCGAATGAAATCTATATTTACCAAAGGGAGTAGTATTGAATTAGATGGCCGAGTGGTGACCTTCATTTATTTTGGAAGTAGTCATTGTTCCAACAAGTCAAGTTAGATTAAGCCTGCTTTATTGTTAAATGAAGTACTGTCTCCACAAGTGAAAACAAAAACAATTGAATCTTGATGAACACTTTATTTAAGAAAGATGACATGTTAAATTAGCCATTGGTGGCTCGTTTTTCCGTCTGCATACGGAGTGGTTACTATCAGTGTTCCCTCTAAGCTGCGCGCGTGTGCAATCGCGCACTGCTCGCACATTCTCAGCGCACAAGAAAATCTAGCCAGCGCACAAAAATGAGGGCTCAAAATTTCTATTTAAGAAGCGACTCAAGTCAAAGTTACAGTGCATTAAGGTAAAAATTCACGGGTTCCCCTGACGTTGTGTCCGAAATGCGGTATTTTGAAGTCGAGTCGAAGGAGAACGAAGTTGAGTAAAGTTAGTAGAGTTTGTCGGGGAACAGGCTTCTTCGGCTCGGCTCACTAAAAGAAACCGGCTCTTTCGGGTCCTAAACGGCTCTTCGGGTTGTTTTTGCTTCTTTAACCCCAACATGACCAAATATTATGTAAAATTATGCACACACTGACTTAAAGGAAGGGGGAATAGAACAAAAAATAAAAGAAAGAAATGTAGGAAAAAGTAATCAGAACAAAAAGAAAAAAGTAATAGCTCGGAAAAAATAAACACAATGAGATTTTTTTAAAGGAATTTTTAAAACAGTAGGAAAAAAAAACAGAAAAAAGAAGAAAAAGTTTGTGTTGCATTCAAATAATTTCCAATTATATCAAGTGAATCTTGTTGCCAACATTGTACTTCCACTAAAAAATGTGATTAAGTACAGTTCTGTATCTTACAACCGACTAAATAAGCCCCCAAAGATTTTAATTTTATGCGACAAAATATATCAGGAAATAAAAAGAAATGGATATCTTGTGAAAGAATTGTAAGAACAAACGATTTTTGTAGGCCGTACAACCTTTGCAATAGTACATGAGTCAATTCATTCAAAAGAGAAAAATAATTTTGCATTGCCGGAAACTCAGCAAAATGTAACTTGATGTCAGGTTTTGGACATGTTTGATAATGATTTAGTTGCCACACTTGGGATTGCTGTTGCTCACTGTTGTTTCAAGCGTTGCTCACCAACGCTCAGACCCGTGGAAAATTAGAGGGAACATTGGTTACTATCCTGTTTGGGTGGGGTTCTGACTACTCTCCTCACACATCTAGTTATCTGGCTTGGTGTTGAAGTGGTCCTCTATCAGGGATAAGTTGATCAATTTTGTATTTTGTATTGTATTTGTAGTCACAGCATATCCCATGTTGTAACAATGACAATAAAGGCATATTCTATTCTATTCTATTTAACTGATTTAACAGTTGTTAGCTTAGTTGGTAGCTTCATCCGTCTCCTAAAGTATCAAAGTCACAAGTATTTTCATGGCTTCGGGATAAAGTGGTGAATATACCAGTATAATTAAACTTATAATATTCAGATTTGAATTACTATTATTTTTTTATATTAAAAGCCTAAACAGATAACATTTTGGGATCCAGACAATTCTGGGAGTTTAGAATATTCCAACTGTCTGATTAAAGTTTGTTTGATGTGTAGTTTCTTTTGCTGGCTCAATATGTTGAAACAACAGAGTCAGCAGGGGTGCTGCACTGCTAGTGTTGGGAGTAACGTAAAACTCAATTACTTCTCTCCGTAATGAGTACTGTAACACATTATTGATATTTTCTAACTCAACTGACGTTACAACATGGTGCGTTACTCCGCTATTTTTTAAGAGTAGCTTGTGAATTACAACGTTTACTACCCTTTTGGCTCTTGCTCCTTTGCTCATGATGTCACACACAGCCCTCCTTCTGCCGCCAACACAACTTTTAACATAACAAATGAACAAATGTTAATACATCTATCTATAAAATACAGTTATGGTGGCACTGAACACAAACTAACCCATACGTTGATGCCTTGTCCTGGATCTATTATCCCTTGATCTAGCTGTATGGGTCAGATTGTCTTGTGAAGCGACACACCTTCTCGTGGATCTCTTGAGTTGACTGGGCATCGCAGAAGGCTACAGTGGCGACGTCTTTCAGTACTGGCATCTCCACTGTGCAGTCCCGCCCGTCCAGCAGAGCCACTAGTGGGCGTGGGTGCATGGGTCCGTTCATGATGGGTGGCCTGATTCCTGTAACACAAAACACAGTCAATACAGTAAGTTAACGAGATACATGGCAGTGATATGTAACTTACAATAACAGAGATACAATGAAGCGGGAGCAATTTATTACCTTATTCTCATTCTTAACACTGCTCTGCCCCATCCCAGTCCAAGTAGTTAATCTCAATCCCATGATTCAGGATCCCACTGAAGATAGCTGTCTTCTGATTTTCTTAACATTGTGGCTTCTACCACACTGGACGTAAACTGCTTTTCACTGGATTTTTTTCCTTGAGAGTCTATAATGTCTTTAAGATTGAGGACCCACTGGTAGAAATTCTACTATGAGTAGGTAGTCCATTTGAAAGCAAAACTATGTTTCATTGTGCAGTCCCAGGTTATGATTGATGTATTTGGATCATAATGTAGCCTATAATGGCAAGTTTTTAATTAATGCTTTCAAAAATATCCAGAATTCTGAGAGGATGAAGGTTTTAAATTATGGTTTTAAGCCACGATTAGTGTGATGATTAAGCAGTAGCAAGATAAGCAGAGGGTTTCAAATGTGAGTCGTTTTATGCTATAGAGACTTAGCTTAAGGATGTGTATTTAATTGAAATTAATTGCATGTCATTGTCTTCATTGTCATTGATAATCATAACGGGATTCAGACGTGACAATCCAGGATAGATATATATAAGACAAAAATATCATAATAGTATTAAAAGAGAAAAAAGAAAGATCAAATAACAATAGAATTGATGTTTAACATTTACAAGGTCACTCTTGTAGACTGGCCTAAGTTGTAAGCGCATCAGAGTAAAAGTAGTCAAGATTTCAAGGTGAGCATTTCAAGTGACAATTATGGTTTATTTATTGTTCATAACAGGAATTAAATTTGCAAGACCGGGGGTAACAGTTTCCAATCAGGGTTTAACATAAGATTTTTTATTGCATTATGATTATCTGAATACCCTTGTTGTTTTTCTTAAAGAAAAGGGCCAGAATTTAATTTTAAGGTCTTTTTGGGGGCGGTGATTCAATCCTGTTTTTAAAAGAGTATTTCACAAGGCAGATGATTTTAAAGAATGCTTTTGGGCAAGGGTTAGAGTAAGAAAGTACACTTCAAGCATGATGGGATTTCGGGTACAAAGGTAAGGGGTTTAAATTCGGGCTTTGAGACAGGGTCAGATTGTCAAGTAGGATTTAAAGTTGAGATTTGAATTTGTTTTAGAAATAGGTTAGGGTTTTAAGGCAGTGTTTTAAAATGAATAATTAAAGTCAGATGGATGAGATTTGGCTTGTTTGGCATAAGGAGCATTGAGTAATGAAATCATAGGTTTTCATCTGAGCGCCACTTGTGATTAAGAGGCTAATTATGACATGACTTTTTGCTCGCTGCTTCCAAGAAAAGACAGAAAATGTTGTGTTGTGGTAGCAGAGCGCCAGCTCAACACAATCTCAGCCTGACATCACTTTCTTATCGTGACATAGGATGCCAGTGTGAAACCTGATCTGACAATCAAGATGCTCACATTCAACTCTGCTGTGTTGAAGAACAGTTGTGTGCTGTAAAACGTGTTGCTGAGAGAATGACCAGTCCACCAGAAAACATCAATATGAAAGGTAACTCAACTCTGACTAAATACCTTGAACCTGCTCTCTGTGTACAGTATACGTATATACAGTACATATAGAAACAATTGATGCTCGGCTTTCCTATTCCTTGAAACCAGTATAAATGTTTGTTTTGGGGTCCATAAGGCAATGCAAGCCATTTTAGGACCAGAAGAAAGGAAATATTTGACATTCCAGCAGCAAGTGATCCCCCCTGGACTAGCAGTTGAGTCATTGAACTTCACATTCAACCAGGGTAACCATCTTGTGCTTTCCAAAAGAAATATAGTTCACAATTGTGATTGTGTTGATATTGTATTTCCAAGTATGATTTCTTTTTAAGCTTATAAGTTACAGTTTCACATTTCTGAATGATGGAGGGCTCAAATTTTAGGTTTTCCAAACTGAGGTTAGCAACCAAAAATGTTGAAAGAGCCATATTGGACCCCTCAAAATCCCCCACTACGTTTGGAGCTGATACCATATAATTTTCCATTAACAAAGGAGCCACAAGGGGTATAAATAGCTGCACGCGGCTCAAGAGCTGCCTTTTTCTGACCGTTAGGGTTTCAAAATATAATGAGAGTACTGGTTTAGGGTTCCTAACTGAATTTCTATTAATGTGAAAAATAGGGTTGGATATTAGTTTAGCCTTCAAAATACAGTCCCAATGCAAGGGTGCAATTTGTTTGATCAAAGTATCAATTTAAAAGGTTTTAAATTAGTATTAGTGTTTAAAACAAGGGTCAACAAATAATGACCAGGTGTTGTTTTGCAAATTGTGGTCTCAAATCCTGATGAGAAAAAAGGGTTGTGTTTTCAAAGTATGGTTTTAAGTCTGGATTAGAGTTTCAATTGGCCTTTACAGTTATAAGTGAGAGTCTCAATTTAAGATCCGTACGAATAACAAGTTTGAGTTTCCAGACCCGGGTAACATTTCAAATCATGCTTAGGAAGCTGAACACAACAAGTTGTTTTATGGCTTTTGGGAATTTCAAATTAGAGTTACAGATGAGGATAGGGAATTTAAAATTGGGGGTCACACCTGGTGTTGTTGATATAATTTGAAATGAACTGTCAGTAATGTCATTGATATAAATATTGTAAGACATTGTATGCAACGAGATGAAACATGGCACTGAATGGTTAACATGTAATAAAGACTATTAAAGAGAAAAATAAGATTAAATAATTCTCAGGATAAATAGACAAGAATATTTACAAAGTGCTTAGAGACTGGCCTAAGTTATAAAAAAAGTCCAATGGGAAAATCAGAACGGTAGTGCAATAACAGAAGTGCGATAACGGATACCAGGAACAATAGCGGCCACAAAAAAAAAACATTTAGCAGCAACAACAAAAATGTCCAAATAAGTTGACAACATTTATATTTACACTGTTTTGCGCTTTTTTAGGGTGGTGATGGCCCTGGGGAATAAACTGAATCTGAGTATGCAAGTCCTTGTTTTATTGGACCTGTAACAACTATCATAAGGCAACAGGTCAAAGAGGTGTTGGCCGAAGTGAAAAGAATATTTCATAATATTGATGGATCTGCTGGCAATATCCTCCAGAATGGGCAGAGAGCAGCCAACAATCTTCTGGGCTGTGTTGATTACTCTGTTGTTTTTTGTCGTGCAATTATGAAAGTATTTCAAAGTAGTGTTTTTGTGTACTGTTGACTTTTTTGAATTAGTAAAAGATCGTTGAATCAAGTTTCCAAATGCGCCTTAAAAGTCCAGTTTAGAAATTCAAGTCACATAGCTAATTTTAAGAGGATTGTGCTTTGTGTCCTTTATTTACCATATCTAAACCTTTGCCGCCTAAATTATGGATCGTTTCTCTTTTGGCCGAAATTGATGAATGGCATATCTTATGACCTTGGACTCTGACTCCCCAGGGGAGACGAGGGGAAGAAAATGCGGTGGTCCCTAGAAAAAGAGGCCGGGCCTTTTAATTCGTATACCGGTGCTACCTTCACCCCCCTTTGGTTTTCTAGAACAGCGTGTGCGCGCCCGTCTCGCTAGGTTTCATTTTTCTGCCATTGCCCACAAACACACATTCTTGTGAGACTAACGCAAGATAGTGTAGTGCAGGAGAGTGAAGAGGAGGAAAAAACAGAAGGGGGAAGGGAGGCGTTTGCACACACACATTACTACAAGCACACCCATACACATATTTACCTAGAGGCATGCCTTTGTTGAGGAGATGTGAGCTTCCCATGGTTTTCACATGTAGAATCCTCTCAGCATATGGCGGCGGCTTCCTCGCCTCCCTTCCTCACAAACACATACACATGTGCTTCCCCCTAACCCCCACAAACCTCCCCTCTCTCGCTCTCGCTCTCTCTCTCTTTCTCTCAACCCTTCCGTTTGGCCTCCTCAACCCCTCCCTGGCGGTTTTTCTCCCTCAACTACAGCAAAGCCCTCCCTTTCTGCCTATGGCAGCAAAGAAGTGCAGGAAGAAAAATGTGAAAGAGATGGCTTGTGTGCGCGGGTTGGTTCGAACCAGTAGAAAGGGGGAAGAGCCAAAGCTCATCTATTGTCCCTTGAAGCAGAAAAAAAACTAGTTATACAATGCCAAGGGAGTTGAGAGAAGACTGACTTGTTCCTTATCGAAACTTCTTTTAACCATTCTTGGGACATTACATACTGAATAAGAGTGTCAAAGGAAGACTAACTCTTGTGTTAAATGACTTGGAATCAAAGTTTTGAAAGGTCACCTTAAACATGTAACATAAAGCATGACATACTCATCTCATCTCATTAGCCGTACCGCTTATCCTCATTAGGGTCGCGGGGGGGCTGGAGCCCATCCCAGCCATCTTCGGGCAGTGGGCAGGGGACACCCTGAACTGGTTGCCAGCCAATCGCAGGGCACACAGGGACAGACAACTCATTTGCTCATTCACACCTATGGACAATTTGGACCGGCCAATTCACCTGAAATGCATGTTTTTGGAACGTGGGAGGAAACCAGAGTGCCCGGAGGAAACCCACGCAAGCACGGGGAGAACATACAAACTCCGCACAGGAAGTCTGGAGCTGGATTTGAACCCACGACAGGTTCCCATGACATGAACTGTGCCGCACAAGCGCTAACCACTGCGCCGCCGTGCTGCCCGCATGACATACTGTATATTATTTAGTTATTCTTGTGCCATTGAAATAAACTCCCTGCAACAAATGTGTTCTGTGTGGAAGTGTTTGCTTAGCTTGGCACTTTTGAAGCCAATGCAATTTCCCCCCCCTAATTTTTCCCTCAGAGACTAAGCCACACTTTAGAGGTGAACAGACCATCAATCCGTTTGCAAATAGGTGCTACTGAATCTTCCATTTAAATAAGAATGTGTAAAGACAAAAGAAACTGTGTACCATATTTTGCATGCTAAGAGTCACAGCTAAAAACCCCAAAGTGGCCAGAAATTTGAAAGTGTGCCTTATATATCGCAGAAATTGATGGATAAAGTTGGAAATGCATACAGTATTTTTAGGTGTGCATTACTACATGAGGATTGCAGACGCAAATTGCAAATTGAGATTTGAACCCGTGTCGTGGGGATGAGGGCGCAGACACTTTAACATGCGACCATCAGTGGTACAGATTACATATGAAACAGCATTAAAGCTTATCTCATTGTCCCATTATTTTTACTCTGTGCCAGAAGCAATTATTTGCTTAGTGCTCAGTGTTCTGAATTCTAAAACAAGCTCTACAGTTCTTCACCTGTTCGTCAAGAATGTTGCAAAAGACAGAAAAAAGAAACAGAGAGTATATTAACAAAAACATATACAAGATACTTTACGTGCTTATATGTATTAAACCGCTACGTTATTGACACACAAGGACAGACACGTAATTGCTTCTCAACAGTCAAAAGTTAAGAGGTTAACTTGTCAGAATGCAGAACAAAATGCACTATGCAAGTCAGTGTTTCTGGCACTGTGAGTAAAAACAGTTTGATAATGAGTTAAGCTCTAATGCCTTTTTGTACAATCTTTGTAGTGGTGAAGTGATGAACCCTTACCGCCACGTTGCAAACAATGTTTTGCGATTTTAATCAGCGACACATTTCAACTGAATAAAGAGCACAACGATTATAGAAGAATATGCACAGTGAGTCTTATTATACAGTAGTCTCAAATTATTTTACCTTATAATTTATCCGGTGTCCCTTGTAGTGTGAGAAATATACTTATCTGTTATAGAATCATTCCAAATATCTAAAGTAGACATTAACCAAAAGATTTTCTTTACAATATGACCAGAATATTATGGTTGAAAAAAGAATGTTAAAGGGACATTGCTTATTATTTAGCAACTTCTAGTGGTAAACAAATGTCATTCATAAAAAAAAATTAAAAAAATTAAAACTAATCAAATCGTATTAATTTGTATAGTCCTTCATCACAGAAAGTGATTGCACAGACCACCATTTCAACAACCCCTGATCTGAAACCTACACGAGAGCCAAGAAAAACTAAGAAATACCTCAGAATTAGGTAAATTATTGGGGATTTTTTGTTGTGGCTGAATGCTATTGCACCACTTTTCATTGCACTAACGTTACGATGCACTATTATTATTATCATTATTATAACTTAGACCAATATTTAAAGGGATTACTAATGACCTTTTTTTAAATCAGGCACAGAATGTGTAGTGTTCCCCCCCAAAATCATGCAGGTATGTGTCAAAATATTCCACGCACCACGGGACTTGAGAAATTAAGTCTCTAAGTTGACTGATTGACCTCATATCCCCGAGAACTGTCAGGTAACCGGAAAACAACCAAGAATCAAAACAATGGCGGGTCCTGTTGAAAAACAGACGGCAATTGTAGTACAGCGGTTGCATAGTGCTCATTTGTTCTTGGTAAAATTGGTACTTTGCTTACCATGTCACTGGGGAACTTCTAACTGTTTTGACCTAGTTGCGTGTCTTGATCATCAAAAGCTGCGTGTAGTAAGTTTACCTGCCGTCGTGTACACCGTGCGTTCCTTTTTTGCCTTTTAGGTAGGGGATTGTGATTTGTCCTTAGTGTTTTTCGAAGTGTGTCTCACAATTAATATAATATTGTCCAGATAGCTCCCCATTAGCGTCAGGGCTAAGGCCTCTAGTTTTGTTTGGTCCAGGTTAGCCCCATTAGCAGTCTGCCAGCTAGGCTAGCCAGCTGTGATCATTTGGTATATTTACTCCTGCGTTTGTGTTTGTTGCTGTGGCTGTTTTTTTGTTGGTGGCTCCTGGTTATCCTAGCTGCTTATTGCATGGTTTTGCTCGGCAAGCCTCCCGTTTTTCCGCCAATCGGTCCCAGTTAGCCCTTTTTAGCATCGGGCTAGCCTGCCATGTCCTGGCTGTTTTAGCCTCTGTAAGCTCTCTGGGTGTTATTTTTGCCAATTCGCCACATTTAGGCTACTCGCCATTTTATGTACCATTTCTGCACCCACCTGCATCACAAAGCATAGGCATTATCCACAAAACTACCAAAACATTGCTTAAAATACTCAAAACCTCTTTGACTAATTAAGATATAAACTAGTATGGCGACTGGCTTGCTAGGTTGCTGGTGTTCTTCACGTGACGTCACAGCTCAGAAAGTCAATGACGAGACAGACCGTCTTCAAAATGCATTAGCTTGGAAGATAATTGGAATATACCAATCAATATATAGAGATGTTATACAAAAATACATGTACTATTTTCTCACATTATTTATGTTTCAGGATTTTTGTATCCCTTTAAGCACTATGTGGTAAATATTTTTTTATATTTATCTTGACAGTCTTTTATTTTATGTTTCTCTTTATATTATTTATCAAATGTTTACCGTGGAGTGCCTTGTCTGATTTCATTGCGTGCCATGTTTCACCACGTTGTTATCAATGACCATAAAGACAATTCAAAAATATTTCAGAAACCTTGGGAAGGGGGTAGCACATGAGTAAATCCCCCTTCCATGATGAACAATTTGTATTTAAATAATGTACAAAAATACCTTAACGATCACAGATTTTAAATGCTTTCAGGTTTAGAAATTTGCATTTATTTTACAAAACATGAGCTTCTAAAATAAACTGGCATCATCGTTGGCCATCTTGCTGCTCTGCATACCCAAAAACCTCAAAAAGTCTGGGAAAGAAATGAGAAGAAAAAATGTTATTTGCTCACTTTGAACCCTGAGTAACTGCGATATAATTTTGCAAAAAAAAACATGAAATAGTAGCCTAGATGTCCATGCAGAATGGGTACGGTCAGAATGCAGCATTACGACTCATGACCAAGTGAACTTAAAATATAAAAGTTATAAATCAGGGCTTCATTCCTCATTCTATATCAATGATATAACATACAGGTTAATAAATTTGGGGTTAAAACAAAACAAAAATCAATATAATTACAGTGAAAGTGATTTCATGAAGGCTAATTTGACCCATACGTAGAGTAAAGCTGTTACCTTTGTAATCCATAGCACAGACCTCTAAGAATGTGCACAGCGGCTGTTGAGTTGTTTGTATTCTACTTCAGTATTCGCGCTTGCATAATGAAACCAGCTTAACTACACCCAAAACAAGATCCAGGAAGTCTCTGCCCTACTGCCAAAGCAAAGGCCACATGTGCGATGTAAACACATCAAAGCAGACAAAACTGAAAGGGGTAACAAAGCAGTAACACGCTCCAAGGTAAAGTTCCAAATTAAAACTCAAATTAATCATGTATCTTTGCATTTTAAATTGTAAAGAAGTCATCTCTCAACTGAAAGGTCAGGGCAGTTTCCAGCTATCTTTAAGCAAGACAAGGAACCGTTGCTCCCCAGTGTGTAAATGAGTAGTTGAACAGAAAGCACCTTGAGCAACAGGAGTGGATAAGTGCTATAGATACATTTAGTGTCAATTACAAGGGAACAACTAAAATATACACCTAGTCATTCATTCAGTATAAAAAAAATTGTGAATATGCTTGATGGCTGTGTTTTGCTGCTGTTGGTGTCGGTGGATTTGTTCAGACCGAGGACAATCGACTTTGGCCTGGACGGATCTATTGACACTAACAAAGATGTTATATAATGAAATTGTGAATATGTTTGATTTTCGAGAAGGTTTGTTCAAACCTCACTTTGTGTTTGCTGTTAAAAACGTAATATTGGAATATAATATTGTGAATGTGCTTAATTGCTGTTGAGATTGTCATGATTGTTTTCTGTTTTTAGTGTCAATAAATTTGTTCAAACCAAAAAAAAAAATACTTTGGCCTGGACGGATCTATTGACACTAACAAAGATGTTATATAATGAAATTGTGAATATGTTTGATTTTCGAGAAGGTTTGTTCAAACCTCACTTTGTGTTTGCTGTTAAAAACGTAATATTGGAATATAATATTGTGAATGTGCTTAATTGCTGTTGAGATTGTCATGATTGTTTTCTGTTTTTAGTGTCAATAAATTTGTTCAAACCCAAAAAATAATAGTTTGGGCGCACACGTTTTTTTGTGTACTCACTGCAGTCATCACCTGCATGCAACCCCCTCCTCTCCTTGTTTGTTTCTTGGTCTTTCCTCATCTTGATGAGCTTTGCTCCTCCTCTCTCAGAGGTGCTGAGGTAAGCAATGTACACAGCACTCACCAACTGAAATTCATAGCATGCATAATAATACATGCAGTGCACGCAAAAACAAAGTCATCAACGCACACACATAGATTGTTGATATATTAAATGGCCCTATGCTTATGAAGTACCTATATTACATGTTGACAATATCTGTGTATTATTTGTTGTTGCAACATCCATTGCAGCCTGGTCATCCTGGAAGGAGGATTACTTCATGTGCGGTCCCTTCTCAAGGTTTATTCATTTTCCACATCTTGAGGTTTTGAGTTTTTCCTTGCCCTCATGTAGGTTTTGGATGGTGTAATATTAGTCTGTAATTTTCAATAATCTGTGGTCTGTGGAGCCCTTTTGTGTTTCCTTGTGGTTAAGGGCTATGCAAATAAACAGGACTTGATTTGCCCCTACGTCACGGTCCGAAGCCTACGATCTGAGAGTGCCGGTCTTCTGGTGATCCCAAGAGCAAAGAAGTGTTCTGCTGGTTCGAGAGCGTTCTCCATCCGGGCACCGGTGCTGTGGAATGCTCTTCCCCCTGAGATCCGATCTGCAACCTCAGTGGAAATGTTTAAATCTAAACTTAAAACTCACTTCTACTCCATAGCATATGAATAACCTACTCTTCTCGTCGGCTGAAAAATAGTCTGTGTAATATAGTGTAATAATCTGTGAAGCCCTTTGAGACTCTTCGTGATTTAGGGCTATACAAATAAAAATGACTTGACTTGACTATGCAGCACTGTAGTTAGTATCAGCTCATTTTCAAGCCTCTTTTCGATTTCTCCTTTTGGGCACAAAAGAGGTCTGATGGACGGCTGCCATGGGACCGCCTCTGACAAGGTTTTACCGTGTCCATTATGTGGGGCTGAGCGCTTTCACAACGTGGTTTTTAGACATGTTTAGAGTTTCAAACGAGGTATTGGACTTGGGGTAAAATTGAAAGATATAAAGCTGTTTTCCGCTCAACTCATTAAAGAGAGCCGGCTCTCAAACGGCTCACTTGCTTTGATGCATTATATCACGAATTATTATGTTGTATACAGAAGTTAAGAAAAAAATGAAGTATAAAAGGATAAAATGAAAAAAGACAGGTCTGTGGTTATCTCTTTAATCAGTAAATTACCAACAATAATTTAATACAGACAATTAATTAATAATTTGAATAAGAAAATGTATCATTCTATTTAATTATATTTGCATGTATTTTTTCCTTCTACAGTGAACGTCCAAGCCATTTAACTTTTTTTCATAACAAACCTCATTCATGTCGAGCAACTCAGTATCCCACAACAAAATGTATCAGATATATTGTAACATACATATATATATATATATATATATATATATATATATATATATATATATATATATATATATATATATATATATATATATATATGTAAGATTTTTTGGGGTATTTTGCAAGGGAAAATACGACAGTTTGTAAGGGCATGGAGCCGTGGAGGTTGGCAGGTATGTAGTTTTACTGCGTCAATATGTTTCGCAATATGCTGTTTTACAATAAGTTAACTGTATTGATTACCCAAAATAAAGCGTATTACAGGCACCATTCCTCTAGATGGCGGTAGATAGCAAGTGATGCAATGCTGACGCATTAGAAAAAGACGAACGAAAAAAAACACAAACAAGCTGAAAGCCCCAAGCATAAAACCAAGATGGCGGTCCAGGAGACAGCGTCCCAACTCTCCATGGCTCTCAAAGTACAAGAATACCCCACGCTTAAGGTAAAAGGCCGACGCCATGTTGCGATGAGACTTAAGTGGGCGCTTAGTGACTGGGAGGGGGGAAATATCGTTGATTTTTGACAAAGTAATGCCAATCTTGTCGATATTAACACATTAGCCTGGCATAGCCCTTTACAAATATCAAAATTCTCATATTTTCCTTACATTACAGGTGTCGAACTTTGTATGACAGCCTTTTGTGTACTACTGTTCTCTAAATTATGCAATAAGTACTTTAAAATGACAGTGTAACACGGCTTCACCGCTTTATACAACATGGACGACGGAGTGGAATGTGTTTCTTGTCGTAAAATGGCGTCACGCTGAAACGTTTTGACAGTCAGCTGGTAGTTGAACCAGAAAGCCATCGAACCGTTTGCAAGGATTGAAAGATCAAGCTTGCTTGTCAATAAATTTGTTCAAACAAAAAAAAAATACAAATCCCAGGTGGTTCCGCAGATACATTGAAATTGTGATTGGGGTTTGGTGGGGTTGAGAGTCAACTGAGCTCCGGTTTAGGGGGGCTAGTGGGCGCCCCGTCCTTTGCAAATGTTCCCCTTCAAAATGGCCAGCGAGAGGAAGTGAAAGCAGCATCTCTCTCGCTGCCACACCAAACCCAGATTACCTCCCCCATCATCTTTCTCCTCCCATCCTCACCCTCTGCACACACGTCTGCATCTCTCGCCGTGAGTAGAACCGCATGCATTTCATGCTAAATAAGCCTTTGTATGTTATGTTGAAGGAGGGGTATCTGTACTGTGCTTCGATGCTGCAGTCAAGATGGGATGGCGAAGATAGGATCCATTTTAAGTCTAGAAATGTCAGAAAATATTTGGACATGAATGGCCACATCTGCAGGCTTGTTGCGGGAAAAATGTCGTCACATATGCTAATCTGCATTTTTCCACGTGTGTTCTTTTTATACTGTGACAGAGCCACTTAGTCTTTCTCTAATCTGCCTGCTGATTCACATTATGAATACGTATTTTTTTCAATCAAATGCTTCTGTAGTGTTCCTAGCTATTGTTGGATCAGAGAAATGTGTGGGCTGCATATAGAATATGTAAGTAATGAAGCCCTTAATAAGAAACCGCATTTATTTTGGTTCATTCGAAAATTTTGGTAATTTGGCACTTCTATGTATTGGAAAGGGTTATACTTTCACTAAATAAAGCACCCAGTTCACTATTCAACTCCCTTTTTGAGCAATGATTTACTCCTAAAATTGGATGACAGTGACCATAGAAGCCATGTGTAATGGTCTTGATCAAGGGTCTTCAGTATAGTGCCCATGGGCACCAGGGTGACCCCTATGGGCAGCTCAGTGCCCATGGACCTTTTCTGAAAATAAAATGACCCAGCACCTGTAATTTGATTTTTCTAGTAAAATGCTTTTTTTTTTGTGATTGACTCCGTATTTAACCCTACTTTCAATATTTAACCTGGCGATAAGATTAACATGATACATTGTTATTATCCCCCTAAAATGTGCCTCCCTCCCGAAGTTACTTAAAGGTGGGGTGCGTCATTTCTCTATTAATTATGTGTAAACAAAGCCCAACTAAATTCAAAGAGCCTTATGGTTTATTTTCCACTCTGCTTTATCTCCATTTTAGCAGAGCTGTTCTGGGCAGAACACATTAGGTTTGAGGAATGGGGGGGGTGCTGGACAGTGGCGTCATGCTTGTGTTTGCAATTTTTTTCTTTTTGCCAGTGTAGCACGAACATAAGTGAGAAAATACCTGCCGCGAGTAGAGTCCATACACCAACTCAAACCCCAAGAAAGATAAAAAAAGATGAGTTTATTTAAATATGTCTAAGAAATGCACATACTTGCATGAGTGAGCTCGCTGACGCTGTAATTACACAATCTAGGAGATGGCGGCAGAGCATAACAAAGTTACAAATTCCGGAACTCCAAATACAGCTTCTTGAAGATGGTTGATGTTCATATTGTCGGTCATTTTTGTCACAAATAATGGTTTCAAAACGAGGTGCGAGCAGAGTTCTCGACACCTAAACAAGACCCTTTAATTATACTGTACTCAGAAATTATTCATGTCCATTATAAAATGTTGGAAATTAGCACATCATTTTGTATTGGAAAACATTATAACTTGATTTAAAAAGCACTCATTTCAATATTATTTAAAGTAAAAGTATGTGAGAAGTGCAACATGTACAGTCTTTCTACTTGATTGATTGGTAATCTCCCCCCTGTTCATCCAAATGTGTTACAATGAATTTAAAATCTGCAACTTTACCATGCAATTGAAAGGGCAGTAGCATATTAGGGCTGTTATGAAATTAAATTAAATGATCTGCATTTATATAGTGCTTTTCAAGTCAATAAAGAATTCCCAAAGCGCTTTACAATGTGCTTCACATTTACCCATTCACACACACTCGCACACCAATAGCGGCTGTGCAGCCATGCAAGGCGCCAAACTGCTTATTGGGGTAACACGGAGGAGCTGGTATTCAAACCTACGATCTCTTGACCCCAAGACAAACGCTCTACCTCCTGAGCTACTGATGGAAAAAAGCAGAAGCTTGAAGGATCAGAAAGCTGTGGTATCAGAATATGCTCATTCTGGCACTTGTGTTTTTATCATTCAAGAGTCATACTTGGGACCCCAGTTTCAAATATCAGGAAAATGTTTATTGTATACTCTGGATTATAGAGGGCACCTGATTATATACCGCACCCACCAGTTTTTGTGAGAATTGACACTTACATACAAATCGCACCTATGAATTATTTGTAGGCAACTGCATTGCATGTTTAACCACAGACCATCCTTTAAGTTCCACAATTGTAACTTCATAGATAGAATACAAATGCAGAACCATAATTGACATCACAATTAGAAAATGATACCCGTAATTAAGGTATGATGCAGACTTCTAAAGTTGGGGTCCAGTTGAAAGTAATCCAAGGAAATAAAATGTATATTTCCAAAGTTAAGGGTGGGAAAAATATATATCCACTATTGTCCGCTGCGACAACAGACAGATCTACCGGTAACTCAGCTTTACCACATTTCCCATCAGGCCGTGTTTTGTTCGCCCCTTATTTTTGATTCGTCCGTAGAACACATAACAGAATGAATCTCTAAAATAAATACATTACAAAAATATACAGTTGCAAATACATATTATACATGGTTACACATATTTTCGAAGAAAGACGGTACACCGAGAGAGTTTTCAAAGCTTTAATAATAATAATATAACTTTCATCCCAAACCGTGCCTTTGAAAGGTACCAACACGCTAGTAGGATCACGCTCGCAATGTATCAAACATACCTGTGAAAAAAAGGTGCCCTGTAGATGTGAAATTCATGGTAAATCGTCTTGAACTTCCATGCTTACAACTATTGCCCTCAATGGCATCTTCCTCAGTTCCGGAACATACCTTGACTTTACAGAAAATATTTGCTAATTCTTAGGGATTACAGTCTTTCTTGGCGCACATGTTCAACTGGTCGCAGTCCTACCTTTGAAATTCCTGCACCGCTAGTGGCTGGTAGAAAAATTCCATAAATTAGCAGCTTCATGAATAAGCCGCAGGGCTGAACATTTGGTGAAAAAAGTAGTGGCTTATAGTCCGGAATTTCCTAATACTAATTCAATCAAGTCTGTCGTGACATTTATAGGTGGGTTGCGTCATTTGAGGTGTCCTTAAAAAGTTGGTAGTTAAATATTTTCACATCATGTGTGTGTTACAATGCCCAACTGAGTTTAAAGAGCCCTTGTCCTTTATTTAACCACTGCGCCTGTCTGTTTTAATATTTTAATCCCTTAATGTTCCTGTACATTCGCCTAAAATCCCAATCCAAGATGTACCCAAAGTAAATTGAATGTTGTTTTTGAACCATTTCAATAATATGGACGGTTTAGTCTCTTAAAAGACAAGACTCTGTTTTGTCCCACTGAATAATCACTGCAAGTGCTACAGTGGTTGGATGGGTGGACGGTACCCTTAAGCACTAGGGTTGTAGGAGCTTCTCTCCCTCCAGGCCAAAGAATCTTTCCATCTGGTCTCAAATCGGGGACCTTTTGCGTGTTACGGGAATGTGCTAACCACCGAGTAATCTTAGTTTTAAGACAATGAAATAGTAGGTTTTTATTCTCGCCTGATTCTTTTATTTTACAATCAAATGCCTGCAAATGAGTGTAGCATGGGCATCTTAGCTGGAAAACAGATGAGACAATAGATTCATGCCTTACTTGGTACATTTTCCAATCCGAGAACTAACAATGTATTATACACCTTTTTCTAAAAATAGTTTTATGTGTTTCCAAAAGTGGCCATTTGGGACGACCACTTTACTACACTGAAACGTTTGCAAATTTGTATTGGCCAATTTTTGAGACATTGTAAGAGTTGTACTTTTTGACTTCTCTTTCCAGAAATCAAATCAATGACACACTTGCCTTGTGTGCGTTGTTTTCGGCTCTGATTTGAATACACCCCCATACAATTATGCTTGTATTTTCATTGGCCAACAAATGTGTCAATCATCATCTGATTTGGTTACTACTGGTTGAAGATAATCGGAACTACAGGAAGTTATCTTCCTCTTATCAAATAAGCCCGTAAAGGCTAATGCGGGCTGTGGACCATGAAAAAAAGCCTGTTCTTGGCCGAGAAAGTTGTCGATCGAAAGGAGAGAAGGTAATTAATTTACTGGGAATAATTTCACGAGTCTGTTTATTTTCAAATGTAGGAGGTTTGTGGTTGTGCTGAAAAGTGACGTCATGCTCGTCGCTGCAGGTTTTTGTTTATACGAATTTATCAGTATAACATAAAAATGGTGAAAATAGGAAAAGGCCCGTTTAAAGTACAGTCCAAACGACAACCTCAAGAAAGATGAAAAAAAGAGTAAGAAATGCACGTACTTGCACACGCATCATGAATGAGTTCACTGAAGCTACAATGAGGACACAAACCAGGAGATGGCGGCAGAGAGTAATACATGTACAAATTCTGTGCAACTCCTTTAACAAAATGTTTATATATTCTGTGCTGTTGCAAGTTTGAGTCACTCAAACATCTCAGTTTTTGTCATACTCAGGTTCCCTACGAGACGTTGAACAAGCGCTTTCGTGCAGCCCAAAAGAACATAGACAGGGAGACGAGCCACGTGACCATGGTGGTGGCTGAGCTAGAGAAGACGCTCAGCAGCTTTCCGGTGGTGGACTCAGTGGTGTCCCTGCTGGACGGCGTGGTTGAGAAGCTCAGTGCACTGAAACGAAAGGTAACACAAACATTTTTTGGACGCGACCATAGGTATGCCCAAGTGCAACGTTCCCTCTAATCTTCCATGGGTCTGAGCATTCACACAAAGTCTGTAGGCATTGCTTGGAATAGTCAAGTCATGTTTATTTGTATAGTCCTTAATCACAAAGAGTCTCAAAGGGCTGCACGGACCAAACCACAGTCTATTATTATGCGATCCCCTGATGTCGCAACCAAATTATTATCAAACATGTCCAAAACCTGACATGAAATTAAGTTGCCTTCTCCTGGGATTCGGGCAACTGTAGTTTTTCAAATTTAATGTTATATTGAAAAGGTTGTAAGGCCCACAACTTTTACATGGGATTTCCTTTTTTTTTTTTTAAATACATTTTGTTGAATTCTGTTATGTAGTTGGTTAATCACATTTTTAGAGGATGTACAGTGTCCACAAAAAGATTGACTTGAGATATTTGTAGTTTCTGAATGCAACACAAGATTTTTCAGCAACCTACAACCAAAGCAAAAACATTTTTCATTTAGTCTCTCATGTGAACAGTCATTCTTCTGTGACGTTTGGGAACACAACCGAAGCTAAAAATGTCAAGCTGTTTTAACACCAAGGTCAAACAGAAATAACGTGTTTAGCACTCGGTACAATGGCAGAAACTCACTTTAAATGTGCTGGATACATTTGCTTGTGCTCTGAGAATGTCTGGGCAGTGCGAAATTGTGGGCAAGCGCAGCCTGGAGGGAACATTGCTCAGGTGGCAAACTTAATCAGAATCTTTACTTCTTCCATCAGCAGTACTGAGTTTCAAAATTGAGATACTATATGCATGCATTGTGTTGTTTCTTCCCTCCTCAATCGCCACCTCCCCCCCACACACACACCACACACACACATTTAAAGGCTGCTGAGTCCATCCAGGCAGAGGATGAGAGCGCAAAGCTCTGCAAGCGGCGCATCGAACATTTGAAGGAGCACAGCAGTGATCAGCCGGCCTCTGTCAATCTTTGGAAGAAGAAACGCATGGACCGCATGATGGTGGAGCACCTGCTGCGGTGCGGATACTACAACACAGCCGTCAAGCTGGCGAGACAGAGCGGCATCGAGGTTTGCTATTTCGATGTTGAATGCCCTTCGCAAGTCGTCATGTGTGCATAATCAAGTTTTAATTTTTCAGGATCTAGTTAACATTGAGATGTTTCTCACGGCAAAGGAGGTAGAGGAGTCACTGGAGAGGCAGGAGACGGTTACTTGCCTGGCCTGGTGCCATGACAACAAATCTCGTCTGCGCAAGATGAAGGTATTTAGTAAGGCTTTTATGTATCATTTCGATTGATTTGTATTGGACAGCATGGCTCTTGGAGGGTTCCAGTTTGGCTAAGTGTGCTGTATATCTTTACACTTATTGTTGACCTTAACTGTGACTGGTTATTCTGAATTTCAATGTTAACTCAACTCAGTTCACCATATCATGAATACTTAAATTGCCTAGAGCTACAGAAAGATAGCACCATCCATCGCTTATCCTCAATTGGATTGCGGGGGTGCTGGAGCCCACCCCAGCTATCTTCAGGCAGGGGCCAGGGGACACCCTGAACTGGTTGCCAACCATTCACTCGCTCATTCACACCTATGGACAATTTGAACAGGCCAATTAACCTGACACGCAGGTTTTGGAATGTGGGAGGAAATCGAAGTGCCCGGAGAAAACCCACGCTAGCACAGGGAGAACATGCAAACTCTGCACAGGAAGGCTGGTAGCATGATTTGATCCCATGACTTCAGAACTGTGCCGCAGACGCGCTAACCACTCATCCGCGGTGCCAGAGAGCAAAATATTTTAAAAAATATATACTTCTTATTTTTTTCAATTAAGATAACCTGAAACTAATCACAATTACAAACCATACATTGTTGACATGGTAAATGACTTTTGCTGCAAATGACTGCTTTCTAATGCATTATCTACATCGGTTTACAGAGGACTACTTACAGCAACCATCACACCAGTGTTCTAATAGTATGTTGTTTTTGCTAATTGTGTTAGATGGCTATAGGTGATTAGAAAACCCTTGTGCAATGATGTTAACACAGCTGAAAACAGTTGAGCTGGTCAGAGAAGCCATTAAACTGTCCTTTCTTTGAGCTAGTCAAGTATATGTAGCATCACATTTGTGGGTGCGATTAAACTTTCAGAACTTTTGTGTGAAACTCGACAGTCATCTTTGTTCTATTAAATGAAATTGCGTACTACTATCAAAGAACAAAACTGACAGACTCTAACCAGACTAGAAAGAAAAGTGGAGCACAACCGAGCAAAGGACAAGCCCATTAAAGTATTTGGTTTGTGAAATAGTCGCTTTACAGGTCCTCCACTTGCAGTTTAATATCTGCAAAACACCAGTGTCAAAATCAATAGTGAAGAGGGGACTCCAATATGCTGGCCTTTAGAGTGGCAAAGAAATATCCAAGACTGTGATTAATATGAGTAAAATAACTTACTTATTACTTATTTATTTGATAAATAAAAGTGATTTTTTTTTTTCATGAAAAAAAACAAAATTGTCTCCTTGACCCCAAACTTCTGAACGGTAGTGTATGTTTTTATATGCAAGTATTTGATACTAGCAATGTTTATAACCCAACTTAAAATCATGCCAAAAGATGAACATATGTGGAAGAAAATAATTTGTTCTCCCAATTTCCTGTCACGTTTTTTGTTTGTTTGTTTTTTTGTTTTTTTTTTACATGTACTCTGTTTCTCCACAAGATGTCATCAATGTCATGTTGCTGCAGCAATGGTCTGATTTCTATTGGGTTGTGCAGAGTTGTCTGGAGTTCAGTCTGCGAATCCAGGAGTTTATCGAGCTCATACGACAGAACAAACGAATGGACGCCGTTAGGTACTTTCACACAAATCAATGTACATTGCTATTTTGGTTAACACACATTTTGTTTTGGCAGACATGCAAGAAAACATTTTAGCCAAGCTGAGGGTGGTCAGTTGGACGAAGTACGTCAGGTGATGGGAATGCTGGCCTTCCCCTCTGACACACACATCTCACCGTACAAGGTAAGAAAATTGTACTATAAAACATGAACGTGACCTGGTCCTGCTTAATTTAAGTGGCGCTCTCAGGATCTGCTAGATCCGGCTCGTTGGAAGATGCTGATCCAGCAGTTCCGGTACGACAACTACAGACTTCACCAGCTTGGCAACAACTCTGTGTTCACCATCACCCTTCAGGCTGGGCTGTCTGCCATCAAGACGCCGTATCTTTCAGAGTTAGACATATGCTGCAAATCTTTGCTATTGATTAGAAGAGAAAGAAAAGAACATGCTCCATTAACCCAATGTTCTGTGTGAATATTGCGCATGTTTATAATGTACAGTTGGTTAACCTGCTTATCTTTTGACCATGTTGCAGAGTGAAACTCACTAAAAAGCCACTGGCAGATTACCAGTCTAAAAGATCAGTGATTTTAGGAAGGGATTGACAACATTACATTGTTGCTGACTTGACTTGACTCATGGCCATTTCATGTCTGTGCAGTAAAATGTGCCTATTATTATTATTATTATTATTAATGTGTGAATTTCCCTTCGGGGATAAATAAAGTATCTATCTATGTATCTATCTAAAAGTCATGCCTCTATAAGATTAAATGCTTGAAATAATAGTATTTAGGGATGCACGACATATTTTTCTCACCCATAAAATCTTGCTTCAATGGACTTAGAGACGAGCAACTTGTTAAATTGTATTATTATATATATTTTATACTGCATGCTATATTTAGAATAGCACAAACAAAACTCCAAATACGTTTGTGTATTTTCATTTATGTTTACACAGTAAACATGTATGCAAAACATAGTATTGGAGAGAAGAGAGCTTGACTTGTGCAGTCAATGACACGTACTTGCATTATTTGTCAATGGTAACTACGATATTGTTATGACCACCATGATGCTGGCATATCTGCATATGTTTATAATGGTGTTCATTATGTGAAAATATGTATTTTCTAAATGTAAAAAAAAAAGCTACAAATCCTATTGGAACATATGTGTTGGCCAAGAAAAATATATCACTGATTCTTATCATTAGCATTATATAAGCTTTATTCGTTGGTTACTATAATAAATCTAAATTCTTATACAAATGCTGGTGTTTAAACGGGAAACTACGTTGGGCAAACATAACGTTTGGGCAATTACGCATATAAAGGCCTCTCGGAGGTTAAGGTGAAACAACTTTATGGCAGCGATGACATGCTAAAGGAGAAAAATAAATAAAAATGTGTACATTACATTTTATAGAGATGGCTATTAAATTAAAGTAACACATTCTGTCATGATTAAGACACTAGTCAGCAGGCTTTTGTTGTTAAAACAAGTCTACAAAAAAAAGATTACATTTCAGTCAGGAGGTAATACAGAAGAAGTAAGCGTCTGTCTTAGTGTATTATGTGTGTGTTAAATTTAAAACAAAGTGTTTCGCCTAACCAATTTTTTTCGACATATTTAAATTGTAAATTTAGTACTGCGATATCACAATAATAATACTCGTGATTATCAGAATCTCATAATGGCCCATGTAGAAAACCACTAGATAATCTCTGAGCAATACTTTGAAACATCCAGTAAGGTGTTTTAATGACTTAAATACAGCCACAGAACTGTTAAAATTGGCTGCACATAAAGAAATGTGAACCTTAACCATCCCTTCCAGTCAGTGCTACAAGGAGGATGGGACCTCAAAGAATCCTGACTGCCCTGTTTGCAGTAAATCTTTAAACAAGCTGGCGCAACCTCTGCCCATGGCCCACTGCGCCAACTCCAGACTTGTGTGCAAGATCTCCGGCGAGGTCATGAACGAGAACAACCCCCCAATGATGCTACCCAACGGATATGTCTACGGATACAACGTGAGCGCATGCATACATTCAAAAATTGTACCCAATCGATTATGAGGTCACAATGTTGAAAAAAATTGTAGAAAAGGGACTATTATCATTGGCTTTACTGTTATTATACAACAGAGATAAGCGCACGCCTAAAAAAAAAATCCAGCCTGGCACGACCCGGGCCTGCGGGTATTAGAGCCTGAGTCGGACCAATTAACTTGATTTGTAGGACCAATCCTGAAGCAAACTTTACAATTCATATTTTATTTGTGAGGACTTGGGAGGAGGAGAGGTGGTTTATAATAATAAATGAAAGCCTGTCTTTTCTTACAAAATCTAAATTCAACAAGACTAAATTTTTTACATCTTCTATATTTATGTGTCTGCAGTCGTTGCGTGAAATGACAATTTTTCATTATTGTTGGATTTTTTAAGAGTTAAGGGAAACATTTTTAAGGCTTTCGGTCATTTAGACAAGTTGAAATATGGGCCATTAATCACAGCAGCAGTATGTCCTTATTAATCTACTGCAGCACTTTGAGAGAGAGGTAGAGAGACAAAAAGGAACAATGATGGGTGGATAATAGGCCGACTGGAAGCAGTTCTTTGAACTGAAATTGCAAGTTTGTTACAGTATGGGTAATAATGAGGCGAATTCTGTTTTTGGCAGACTATGGTCTCCTGGCCAAAACTCGGTCATAAAGCGCCTCAGCACACTTCAATGTTAGTTTAGCAACATCAAAGTGAGTTGTGATAAGGATATGATTTAATCACTTTTTTTGCACATCATGGCCCACGCTACTAGCTTAAAAAAGAAGAAAAAAGAAAGAAGCCCTGCCTAACCCAATTGAAATGCTTGACATTTAAGGCCCAATCTCGGCTGAATTTGAGGTCGAGCTTGGACTCAGGCTGATCTTATCTCTAATTTATCCTATGTTTAAGTTGTTTATTACCAAAACTGTATGTTTACCTTTTTGTTTTTTCTGACAGTCCCTGCTGTCCATCCGCCAAGACGACAAAGTCATTTGCCCCAGAACCAAAGAAGTGTTCAGCTTTTCTCAGGCTGAGAAGGTCTACATTATGTGATCATACCCTGCTACAATGAAACACGACAGAAGGTCTCTTTCTAGCCCACTAACCATGAGCCCCTACCAGTCCATATGAGTCTCCAATCTCTGTCGCCAAGATGCTTCCATCAAAACTGGCATCTGTCTCGAGAATCAGACTCGAAAATGTTTGCCAGGTAGAAAAATGTGTTCTGGCTGGAGAATGAATACCTTTGCTAAGATTGCATTCATTAATGTAAATATTAGATAGATTTTGTCTTCAGCTCGTTATGGGGCTTCATCTTGGGGTTTGGTGAAGGGGTAGAGGAGGCAACAAGTCTGTTTTCCATTGGTTTAACTATTTTCTGTTCTTACTAAAAGACTACTTTCTACAGTTGAATACCAACTTGCTGGAAGTGTCTTTGACAATAAGGCTGTCGTCTTCCTTTTTGTTTTACGCCTCGGGTAGGGTAAGACAAGATTTCATTTTCACCTTATGGCTTAAATTCACTGTATTGTCCGCACTATAAGGCGCACCCCCAAAGTATTTGGTCTATATTAAGGCTCAACAAACTGTAACGCACATAAAATTGAGACTAAAGTGATGGCTATCGTGTAACTATTTGGCTCTTTAAACAATTATGGGAAACAATAATAGTCAGTTGGTAAGTATCACTGATTAAGATTGCTATATATTGTTTGCAATGGGAGTCAAACCCAAATCGCCGTAGTGAGGTCATAGGCCCTTTACCACTAGACACTAGTGGTACATGATCTCATTATCATACAATTTTTTACTCATGGTGCCAGAAACACTGATTTGCATAGTACATTAAGAACGTTTAAACGGTATATCCACTTCTTCGCTTGTGCATCAACCTCTTGGTTTAATATGTCTATGTACGTAAAAGAGCTTGTATAGTTTTGTGTTGAAAGATTTGGTTTTCTGGTTCTTCCGCAATGTTATAAATGCACCACTGAAGACATGGCGAGACTGTTTAACCTATCAGAATGCACTTTGCAAAAATGTGTTTCCTACACTTTGAGTAAAAATAGTGAGATCATGAGATAAGCTTCAATGCCTATTAGTTAGTCATCTGTACCACTGGAAGTCCAGTGTTAAGGCGTCATTACTCTTTGGTTCGATTCCCGTAGCATACAATGAATTGTGATTTCAGCCAGCGATAATTATCGAGTGCTCAATCATATCTCAAATAAATGTTGTTTCTGAACTCACATCTATCGTTACTGTATGCATTACTAATCTCACCCAATGTAAGGTGTACTCGGTTACAAGGCGCACATTCAAATTTCTGGCCAATTTGAGGTTTTAGGTGTGCCTTATAGTCCAGAAAATACATTATTTATTCACAATGGGAGGTAGGAGAATGGCTAAAGAGTACACAGGGTCCATTACATGTATTCACAATCTAACCAGTGTTATGAATGCAGACAAATTGTTGAGATATTTCAAAATGCGAAGCTGCTGTTGAGATTTTTGAAACATCTCTAAGAGCACACAGTTATTTTCCAAACTAGGTGGGGAAGTCAATGTGAAAAAAAACACTTTGGTTGAGCCATCTGGTTACTTTTGATGTGTTAAGGAGTTGATTCTAGCATAAGTGTTGGAACATAACTTGGACAAAATAACTTTCCAACCTAATGTCCACAAAGTGAATCTTTATGTTAAATGAGAAATAACAATTTGGGATGTTACACTTTCCTTCATCAATGTCATTTAGATATTATGAAAATGGTAAGCACATAATTCAGAATTGTCATTTAAAAAATCCCCACCACTTAGAGGTAAACTGGACTTTCAATTCGTCTTTTGACTGAAGAACTGTGAAAAAAACTAAAAGTTGTTGCCTTGTGTCCGTTTCATGACTTCAAAAACATTGTCTTGTGTGTTTCTGTCCTTAGACTTAGCTGAAGATGATTGTTTTATCATCAATATGACTTATAAAGATTTTACCAGTCTTTTTTAAACGGGCTCTTTTCTTTGTGTTTGTGTGTGTTTTGTGGTTGTACCTTGCGTCTTGTCTTAACTTTGCATATAGGTGTGGCAATGAAAGCCATAGAGATGCTAATGTACTGAAACCTCAAATTTTGTTGTTCCAAAGTCAAATGAATATCCCCATCGCATTGATAGTACTATTGAGGATATTTTGGAAGTGTTTTGAACACAGTGAGTAAAGTCAAATGTGTGAAGTACTGAGAGAGACATTCAAAATTGCTGTGCATTCAACAAAAAGTCAGTTGTACTTATTAGATAGATAGATAGATACTTTATTCATCCTCTAAGGGAAATTCACATTTCCAGCAGCATCCCTGAGCTGAGAACAGTACAATAATAAAGCCAAAAGAATACAATATACTGGACTGTCTCAAAAAATTAGAATATTGTGATAAAGTTCTTTATTTTCTGTAATGCAATTAAAAATACAAAAATCTCATACATTCTGGATTCATTACACATCAACTGAACTATTTCAAGCCTTTTATTATTTGAATATTGCTGATTTTGGCTTACAGCTGAAAAAAACTCAAAAATCCTATCTCAAAATATTAGAATACTTCCTCAGACCAAGTAAAAAAAATAATTTTATAACCGCAAAACTAAATCAAACATTTGAAAATGTCCATTAATGCACTCAGTACTTGGTTGGGAATCCTTTTGCACGGATTACTGCATCAATCTGGCGTGGCAAGGAGGCAATCAGCCTGTGGCATTGCTGAGGTGTTATTGATGCCCAGGATGCTTCGATAGCGGCCTTCAGCTCATTTGCATTTGTAGGTCTGGTGTCTTTCATCTTCTTAACTATACCCCACAAATTCTCGATGGGGTTCAGGTCAGGGGAATTAGCAGGCCAATCAAGGACAGTGATGCCATGGTCAGTGCACCAGTTACTGGTGGTTTTGGCACTGTGGGCAGGTGCCAGATCATGCTGGAAAATGAAATCCTCATCTCCATAGAGCTTTTCAGCAGATGGAAGCATGTAGTGCTCTAAAATCTCTTGGTACACAGTTGCATTTACTCTGGACTTGATGAAACACAGTGGACCAACACCAGCAGCTGACATGGCTCCCCAAACCATTGCTGACTGTGGGAACTTCACACTGGATTTCAAGCAACTTGGATTTTGCTCCTCATCAGCCTTTCTCCAGACTCTGGCGCCTTGACTTCCAAATGAAATGCAAAACTTGCTTTCGTCTGAAAAGAGGACTTTGGACCACTCTGCAACTGTCCAGTGCTTCTTCTCCATAGCCGAAGTCAGACGCTTCTTCCGTTGTCTTGGGTTCAGAAGTGGCTTGACCATGGGAATACGGCTATTGTAGCCCATTTCCCGGACACGTCTGTGAACTGTGGCTTTTGATACCTGGACTCCAGCTTCAGCCCACTGTCTTTGAAGCTCCCCCAAATTCTGGAAGCGGCTCTTCTTGGTAGTGTGCCCGCTTTGAGACTGGGAGGTCGCTGGTTCGCGCCTCGACCGAGACATACCTAATTGGTATAATGGCGGCGCCCTCTGTTGGCTGCGGCTGCATCGACTCGCTACAACGGGTCAGGTGTATCGACATTTCGTTCTGTGTACATTGTTACAAAGAATGACAATACAAAGGAAATTATTATTATTATTATTATTATTCACAATTTTGTTAAGGCTGCGGTCATCTCTCTTGGTTGTGCAGCGTTTCCGGCCACATTTTTCCCTTCCGACAGACTTTTTGTGGATATGCTTTGAAACTGCACTCTGTGAACAGCCTGCTCTTTGAGAAATTTCTTTTTGTGTCTTACCCTCCTGATGGAGGGTATCAATGATGGTCCTCTGGACAGCAGTCAGATCAGCAGTCTTCCCCATACTTGTGATTTAGTTTACTGAACCAAGCTGAGTGTTTTTAAGGCACAGGAAACCCTCGCAAGGTGTTTCGAGTTAATTAGATGATTCAGGTGATTAGTTGAATAGCCTACTTGTATACTTTTTCATGATATTCTAATATTTTGAGATAGGATTTTTGAGTTTTCTTAAGCTGTAAGCCAAATTCAGCAATATTCAAATAATAAAAGGCTTGAAATAGTTCAGTTGATGTGTAATGAATCCAGAATGTATGACATTTTTGTTTTTTTAATTGCATTACAGAAAATAAAGAACTTTATCACAATATTCTAATTTTCTGAGACAGTCCAGTACAAATACCCAGTGTGACGTGCAAATGCCCACTGTAGCGTGTTATATAGAGTAATTAAATAGTGCTACACAGAATACATATTGCAGTAAGATTCGGTAATATCCAATGTAGGTGGTGTGGTTTAATGTGGGCCTTTACTCTGCCGGGTGGAGTTAAAGAGCCTCATGGCATGAGGAAGAAAAGATCTCTTCAGTCTGTCCGTAGTACAAGACAGTGACAGCAGTCTGTCGCTGAAACTGCTCTTCTGTCTGGAGATAATGCTGTGTAGTGGCTGCGATGGATTGTCCATGATTGACCTCAGCTTTTTCAGTGCTCGTCTCTCAGCTACTGTTGTTAGGCTGTCCAGCTCTTTGCCCACAAAAGAGCTCGCTTTCCTAGCCAGTTTATTGAGACGATTTATTGTCATAGATAACAACATAGTCAACATTGTTCACAATGAGATTCGACGTAGCACTCCAGGATAAACGTGAAAAAGCTTAAAGGGACGGTATGTATTAAAAAAAAACCTGAATTTGTTAAAATGTATTTTGATTCTAATAATAACCTAAATATATTAAGTATCACAAACATGTTTTATTTAGGTCAAGAAATAAGCATTTATATTGTGGACCATGAGCTAAACAAACTAAACTGCCTCAGGACCAGGTCAACTTGTTGTGGTTGAATGAATATTGAATTATTGTGTTTACCTGAAGATCCTGAAGAAGAACGTCCTTCCATCACTCGTGCCCTTAAATTTAAGCGCTCCTGGATCCTGTAGCAGGTCAAAGATCCAAAACACACAAGCAAGTCCACCTCTGAATTTTTTTTGGGTTTGAACAAATTTATTGACACTAAAAACAGAAAACAATCATGACAATCTCAACAGCAATTAAGCACATTCACAATATTATATTCCAATATTACGTTTTTAACAGCAAACACAAAGTAAGGTTTGAACAAACCTTCTCGAAAATGGCTCAGAAAAAAACAAAGGTTCCAGAGAGGCTAAGTTAAAGTAAAGGCCATATTTAAATTCAATTCAGATGCTGTAGTGTGACCTTAAACAGAAAGTTCAGGCCAAAAAACACTACAATTTGGCAGATTTGAAACAATTTTGCAAAGAAGAGTGGACCAAAATTCCCCCACAGCGTTGCGAAAGACTAACAGCAGCTCCCGTGTTATTTTCGATTGTTCTCGATTGTTCTCAGCTCAGGGATGCTGCTGGAAATGTGAATTTCCCTTCGGGGATGAACAAAGTATCTATCTATCTATCTATCTATCTAACAATAATAGTAAACATTTGATTTATTTTGATCGCTGCCAACACGCTTTTTGGCAATTACCTTGGCACATAGGGTCATAGTTTTTTAGATTGTGGCTTTATTAAATGGAATCGACTTTTCAAAACTACATTTATATTTTCTTGGGTTGTCTCTGTGTGATATTAAAATTGGTTTGATGATCTCAAACCTTTGTAAGTAATAAATATGCAAAAAAAACAGTAAACGATACTGTTTGCTTTGTGACTCATCGGTTTTTTTTTGTTGCTAAGTGTTATTTCACTTTTCATTCTACGACTGTAACAATGAACCATAATTTTCATCTCACTATAATTGCAATTTAGCCCAGTCTCCAAGCACTATTTTGTAAATATTTTTAACAATCTTTAATGGTTTTTTTTCTCTTTAAAGTCTTTATTACATGTCTTCCATCGGGTGCTATGTCAAATCCCGTTGCTTACTATCTCAATAACAATAAAGACAATTCAGTTTAGAATTTAGGTTACATCCTTGAGGGGAAAAGCTATAGGGTATGATGTGCTTTTTAGAAAATGGTACAGGGTCATACATTTCAAATGGGAGATTATCTAGTTAAAGAAGGATGAACAAATTGTCACTTATTGTAAAAAAAAAAAAAAAATATATATATATATATATATATATATATATATATATATATATATATATATATATATATATATATATTTATATTTGTTATAAAGGAAGCAAGGCGTCTCAACAATTCTTTGATCAAAAGGACGCTTTTTTTTAACAAAATAGGGAGGTGTCGTTCACGAACGGAGCGGCTTAATGAGCCAGCTCATTGAAGTAAAAAACGGATGAAGAGGCATCCACTTTATATTTGTTGTGAAGAAAAAAAGGTTAAAATAGTTCAAACTGTTTAAGGTATTTTACAACAATTATTAAATACTTCTTTTAGATGCGAGGGATTGTAGCTGTCTGGTGATTTTTTTTTCCTGTTTTAGTGATTGGTCACTTGATAATCTTACACAGCTAGTGAGTACAGCCAAACTGAGTACTTGCCTGTTTGACCCGTTTCAGGACTCTCTCTAAAAAAAGACCTTTTTGGGTCCTTGGTGCTTCAGTTTTAAATATTATCAACATATTGCTGCCCTCAGTTGTTTTTCCAGCGGCTTCTAATCCGCTGTTGTTAAAAATACACTTAAACAACCAAACCTTGACCTGAAAAGCCTGCATAATACAGGCCTGTGTCAAACTTGCTGTTTCCTTCTGAAGTACTTGAAAAAGTTGTGGCACAGCAGCTTAATGATTTTATGACTGAGAATAATATTTTGAAATTTATGCAGTCAGGTTTCAGGGCTAATCACTTTATTGAGACAGCCTGGTTAAGGTAACCAACAATCTCCTGGCAATGGACTCTGGAGCTTCATCACTGTCGGTGCTGCTGGACCTCAGTGCTGCCGTCGACACTAGACCATAATATCTTACTAGATTGGTTGAAAAAAAATGGGTCTCTCTCAGGAACAATCCTCTTATGGTTTAGATCCTACCTCTCGGATAGAATGCCTTGTGTTACGTATGGTGAAATAACCTGAGTCCTTTATTGTTACCTGTGGTGTTCCGCAGGGGTCAGTACTTGGTCTCCTTTTTTCTGCATCCACATGCTTCTGTTTTATTTGCAAGTATAATATCAGTTTTCATTGCTATGCAGATGACACTCAACTGTATCTTCCAATGGAAGAATCCGTCCTACTTAATTGTGGAAATGTTGAGACCTGCCTCACTGAGATAAAAAGATGTATGTCACTTAAATTCTTGCGCATCAACCCCGAAAATAATGAAATGTTATTTAGATAGATACTTTATTCATGCCGTGACTTGTTCTCAAAAACTGCTCTAAATATTGACAAATGTAATACCACCCAGAGTGACTTAGTAAAAAAAGCCTGGTCATCCTGGAAGGGGGATTACTTAATGATCCGCCCCTTCTCAAGGTTTCATTTTCCTCATGCTTAGGTTTTGAGTTAGATCAGGGGATGGTGTCATTATAGTCTTGTGTCTGTAATAGTCTGGTCTTTTCAGCCCTTGGAGACTTTTGTGATTACGGGCTATACAAAAGTAAAGTAAAAAAAACTTAAAGTAGTCATGTCTCGTTTGCAAACGTAACTGAAAACCATATTCAGTGTTGTTGACTTTAAATTGCTTATGTATAAAAAAGGTTAAAATTTGTATTTTAGTGTTTATTTTTGGTATAGGTGTAAATATTTTAATGTATCTTACCTGTGTTTCTCAGGGATGATATGTCCCACAATTACCAGTGGCTTTGTTTGCTTGACTTTAAAGTTGTTTAGTATAAAACTGTTAAAATAAGGTTCACTCAAGAGCAGGGCTGTCAAAGTCAATTGCAGAGAGGGCCAAAACCCGAACCACACCCTTTGTGGCGGGCCCAACAAGATCATTAATTATTCAATACACTAAAACTTGACTTTTAAAAAAACATAAATCTGAATTTAAAATAACATATTTTTCAAGAATAAACAAACTTAAGCATTAAATAACTTAAAACATTTTGCTTTCCATAAACATTTCTCCTGTCACAACTATACAAATTCAAAATGTGAAAAAAATGAAAATATAAATAAAAAATGTGCTTTTCACTTTGGGAATTTTGCTTTAGTAAGGAACATATGCTGTGTCCTCATATTATTCTCTAACTCTTCAACTTTCTGCATCTTCTGCTTTGCATTCAGGTTCTTCAGCTAACTCTGATGTTTTGTCTTATAGTTCCATTTTACATTAAATTCCTTAATTACAGCCACATTAGCTCCACAAACAAAACACAGATTTACCGCTCATGTCAGTTAACAAATATTTAGCCTCTCATCAGTTTTGAAAGGCTCCGTTTTCCGAATTTAACTTTTTCTCTGCCTTTGTGACGGTTTAGCATCCGCATAATACAGAGCAACAGAAATGACACCCTGCTTTTCTCCGTTTAGCCTTCCGTTACATCGTGATGAAAAGCGTCTGCACTCGTCAGGGGACAGCTCATTCGATTGATGCGGGAACATTTTCAGGAAGACTTGTGGCGGTAACAGAAGTGCTGCATTGTGGGATCTGTAGTTTGAGAGTTATCGGCGTTTCATAGAACAGGCAAATGTAGTAGATGTATATGAAATGGTTTCACAGGCCATAGAATTGTATGCCGGGACGGATGTGACCATGCGGGCCGTGAGTTTTTCACCTATGCTTTAGAGTGAAAAAATAAATGCTATTATCATTTAGCAGAGTAATGGATTTTAAAAAAAAATCCATCCATTATGTGCAGATGTTATTTTCAGTAGGGTCGCGGGGGTGCGTGCGCCCATCACAGCCATCTTCGGGCAGTGGACACCCTGAACTGGTTGCCAGCCAGTCGCAGGGCACACAGAGACAGACAACTCACTCGCTCATTCACCCCTAGGGACAATTTGAACCGGCCAATTAACCTGACATGCATGTTTTTGGAATGTGGAGAAAACCAAAGTGCCCGGAGGAAACCCACGCAGGCACGGGGAGAACATGCAAACTCCGCACAGCGAGGCTGCAGTAGCTGGACTCTAACCCCGAACCTCAGCACCGTGGGGCTGCGCGCTAACCACCCAGCTGCTGTGCGGCCCTTTTTAAGATCAATTCATTTTCTGAATAGTGTTACATTATTATTGGTAATCAGTCTCGGTTGTCCATCAACTCAATTACCACCAACACCATAGCATGCCAATTAAAGTAAACCACAAAACCTGTCTTTACAAAAAAGGGATTGCTTGCATTTTTCTTCCTGCCCCCCCACCATTTTTTTCTTTTATTCTTATTTTGCTTACTTTTTCTATTTGTTATACTTCACTTGTATTACTTTTTCTTTTTTCTATGACATTTTCCGTTGTCTTTTTCTTTTGCTTATTTTAATTAACTTGTAATTGTTTTTTTTCTCCCTTTCCTTTTTTAATTGTATTTCCCTGCCCCGCTAACAATTAATTTAGTTTACCTTATTTCCTATTTTCTTTTTTTTTTCCTCCAGCTTTTTCCTTTCACTGTAACAAAGAAAAATGGAGCGAACCGAAAAGGAGGCGTTACTGAAGTGGTAGCGAATGTGACGTCACTATGCCCGAAGTATATAAATATAACTGCGTCGCAATATAAGCTTCCATTTTGAGAGCTGACGCTCAAAGAACAACCAACCTTGCGCTTTAAGTAATCGCGAATTCCAACATGTCCGAACAGCTTTGCAAGCTCTTTGTTGGCGGCCTCAATGTCGACACCGACGACGAAGGCCTCCGTAAATATTTTGAGCAGTTCGGTACGCTCACAGACTGCATCGTGGTCATCAACCAGCAGCTTCAACGCTCCCGCTGCTTTGGCTTCGTCACTTACTCGACCCCCGAAGAGGCCGACGCCGCCATGGGCGCTAGGCCGCACAACATCGACGGCAACACGGTCGAAGTCAAGCGCGCCATGTCGCGTGAGGATGCCAACAAACCCGAAGCTCTCGCCAAGGTGAAGAAAATCTTCGTGGGAGGACTCAAAGACGACATCGAAGAAGAACATCTTAGCGAGTATTTCTCCCAATATGGCCAAATTGAGAAGTCTGAGGTGATCTCTGAAAAGGAGACGAACAAGAAGCGAGGCTTCGGCTTTGTGTACTTCACCGACAACGACTCTGCAGATAAAGCCGTCGTGATTAAATTTCACACCATCAACGGACATAAAGTAGAGGTGAAGAAAGCTCTTACAAAGCAGGAGTTGCAAGGATCTGGTCGGGGCGGAATGCCCTCGAGAGGAAGGCCAGGCCGCGGCATGAGGGGAAATCAAAATGGCTACGGCGGTAGAGGAGACTACGGCGGAAACTACAACTACGGAAATGGCGGCGGAGGCTACAACGGTGGCGGCGGCGGTGGTTATGGTGGTGGCTACGGTGGACATTACGGGGGTGGTTACGGCGAGCAAGGCGGCGGATACGGTGGCGGCAACGGCTACAACGACTTCGGCGGCGGTTATGGTCAACAGTCCTCCGGCTATGGTCCCATGAAGGGAGGACCCTTCGGCGGCCAGAGAAACGCGGCTCCCTACTCCCGCGGCGGTGGGGGTGGCTACCCCCGGGGAGGCTACGGCGGCGGTGGTTACTAAACTACACAAATCCCCTTCCTCAACATCCAGATTTACACCTCCATTCCCGGATTTTGGACGTCAAAAGTCAAAAATCAGTAACCGGGGGTCGTCCCCACTGACGAGGCCTCAAAGCCCCCAAACAGGTAGGAAGGTCACTTCCGCCCCCAAAAAACTGATTATAACAAAATAGGACATTTAAACTATAACTAAAAGCTATCAAAACAATTATGTACAAGTTTCCTCATCTCACTTGACGCTCAAATAAACCCTTACACGTTCCCCAGTTGTTACAAAATTGAATGTAGACTTTTTATACATATTTTAGTTGCGTTGTTTTACTGGCGTGGGTACATTTTATTTTGCTGGTTTTCCTGTAGTTGATGATGCCATTTTTTCCCCCCAACCTTCGAGGACGTAACCAACTACGCCTTCATTTTAGCTGTCTCGATCATTTAGTCACAATTTGTAATCCCCCGTTTTCCGCCTGTAGAACAATATCCAAATGTATGCTGTGTACCTTCATGTACTTGAGAGAAAAAAAATCATTTACTGTTTTGACAACACTTTTCCTGTATGTTCATTCATAAATAAAAAGGTTACACCACATAGCTTAGTTTTACTTATTGCTCAAGTTTATCCACAGGTCAGCTTCTTAGTTACACGAGGCCTTTCCGCAGTTTAATTTCAGGTGGGTTCATACAAAGTCTGCCCACAGCCAATGCATGTAGGCTATGTAGGGTTTGACCATGTTATTTATATGTGATAATTGTAACGCGCATATTATCTTATGTGAAGACTTTTTATGCTTATTACTGTTGATTATCCCTACATTTAGGTGTTCTTACTCGTATTCCAGTAGGCTACACCAGCCAAAATAGCCGTAGCAGTTTGTTTGTAGGCTACATCAGGACCCTCTTGATTACCTGGGGTCGGTTGTGATAGGAGTCTGAAATATCTCTTTAGGATATCCACATCCATCCAACTAGGTATGTAAAATCAACCTGTCTTATATATGTGTTGGTCATGTATGGAAGCATATATCCAATCCTAGCTAATCCATATGTCAAGTAAAAAAAATGCTGGTGGGAGGCTTAATTCAGTTTATGAATTAAGGGGAAGGGGATCTGAATGTTCCATTTAAAATGAAGTATTTCTCAAATTAGCAACAACCATGGTGACGTTCTGATGTCTAATGAACTACCTGCCAACGCACAATCTCACCCTTTTTCTCTTTCTTATTTTTCCCCTCAAGGTTGTGATGGTAGTCGGAACAAAGAAGCCCCAAAATTGTTGGTGCTGTTGGGTCGGTTGGTGCTCGGTGTCTGCTCAGGTGAAGTCCCTTTCTTTTGATTTGTGCGGGTGCTTGAAAACCTTGACAGTACTTGAATTTTTGGTGAAATGCTTGTAAATGCTTACATTGTTGTCATGTTTCTCTGAAGTAGGATCCTATAGCAACACATTAAATGAAGAAAAATGGTGGAAATCTGCTTAACATTGGCACCGACACTCAAGTTATACTTGCGAAGGATTGACTGTCCCTACATTTAGACATGACCCGTTGTCCGTAAGAAAGATAGGAACATTTGATGCAGCATAGGCTAAACAGTCACTAGCAAACACCATTGCATTTGGTGGACACTTTCTATGCCCTATTCGGTGAATGTTAGCTTCTGGTATAATTGTTTTCTGTGAATATATCTGTTGTGTTTCCTTACTTGGTGAGCTCAAACAACTATTGTTTGTAGGGATATAGGAAAATTGACCTTGAAAGTTGCGTCATGTGCTCATCGTTTAATCAAGTGTCTAGGTATGCAAATTCAAAGCAGATTTTTTAAAAAAATGTTATAAACTCTTAATTTGCAGGTTGTTTACCATAATAGTTTTCTTTATCAACCAAATCATACTTGTATATATCTTGTAACTGAAAATCAAGATGCCCTTTGATGTAGTGTCATGTTGGGTTACAGTCTGTAATTTTATTTTCACTGTTTTTATTACAGATTATGGTGTTCAAGGAGATCATGCATCATAAGACACCCTCTTTAATATATTTTAAAAAATAAATTATGACTTTTAAAATTATCCTTGTATGTCAGTTATTTATAATTACAATGGTGGGTTGTGGATTTGAGTGTGCCATGTGAGATGTACATCCTGATACTTGAGTAAGTGGTAGTTTTCGTGTGTGTGTGTGTGTATTCAACCAAGATATAAGATTGTGTTGTATATGATGTCATAAAGGCGTTCATAGGCTGTAAAAATCGCAAGTGGTAATATCAAAGGAAGCTGTGTGACAACTCAAGAATAAAATGTCAAGACCAGTTCAATGGATTAAAAAAAAATCAAGCAATAATAGTGTGAAGTATGTTAAATAAGCTTCTCAATGCAATCAGTTGGAAATTATGTAGAATAGAATATACCTTTATTGTCATTGTTACAAAATGGGTGAACATATTGTGTCAACGAAATTGGACGTGGCACTCCAGTTTATTTATTATTTCTAAAGATAAAAGATCAAAAAGGATTAAAAATTTGGATATAGATGAAAACAAAATGCACGAGAAAGTGTGGGTATGTAAAAGCAGAAGATATTTACATTGGATGTTTACTTACAGGGGATCGTAGTACAGTGGGACCTCGCTGCTTCGACGTTTGCGGGTTCAGAGCTTCGCAGGTCTAAAGAATAAAATAAAAAAAACGTGGCCGACATCATGTGGGGCCGCGCCGGACCCTTCCCGAGCGAGAGTGGGCTCTGTTCCGACAGCCTCAGTGTTGGGCTCTGTCCCAACACCCTGAATGTTTAACGTTAAACTTAAGGCTAACTTAAAGCATTTTTGACGAGGCGTCGCTACTTGGCGGATTTTCGCTTATCGTGGGTGGTTTTGGTCCCCATTAACCGCGATAACCGAGGTCCCACTGTAGTACCATTTGCGGCGGGCTCCAACATGTTAGCTGCTCCAAGACCACCAGAGTAATCCGTGGACTGGTTGTGAAAATATATAATTGTGATATTCTAAGAATTTTTAATTCTCACTGGCGCAATGTTTAGTGGTTGACACTATTTTAAACTGATTCGACCTGGTAGTAATTGAATGGCGTGTCAAAAATGTAAATGCATTTCTATAGCGCTTTCCATGTCAACAAAGACCTCCCTAAGCACTTCACAATGTGCTTCTTCCCCATATTTAGTTTCAGGGTAAAATAGTCACCATCTGGATTTCACCAACTGATTGCAGTACTGTCCTTTTGTGTGCTGTTTAACAGACTAGTGTTAAATCAGATGTATATGTAAGTGAATATTAATGTTGGACGGTATCACAATTATGAAAGATGGCACCATGTTTTAAATCATAGTAGGGTCTATTATAAAGATTAGCAAGACTTCACCAAACTTAAACAAAATTTGGTATACAAAATACAGAATAGTGTTTGACATTGGTTGAATTAAACTACATATAATTTTACTCGTGAAACCCCATAAAAAAACAACAGTAATAAATATGGGACTATAATTATTGGTGATAATTATTGTGTATCTTTTTGTTTACTTAAAAATAACGCAATAGATACTGTTTTAATGTACTTTCAGCCCCAAGAGAAACAAAGTATGGCTAGAAGACAGGTTCAAATTTGTAGATTCTAATAGTATGTAAATATTGAAATATACAGAAGTGGTTCTCAACCATGTTTTTGAGTTTTTAGTCAACAGTCAACTTTTTGGGTGTTTGGGGTAATAAAAATCAATGATTAATATCTAGGAAAATGATTAAGTCTTATTTACTTCTATAGTGTTGTTAATTCAGTTGTTTTTTGTCATTTTAAAATGAATACATTTATAATTAAAAGATGACCCAGAAAGGTTAAAAGTTGTATGCAGCTTAAAAATTCCAGTCTTTGGTATTAATGTTGTGAAACCTTGCACGAAATAAGACATATCACTCCAGAGTTAACATGTACTAAGGATGTCAAAGGGGGACCAATGGCTGTAAGAATAAGGAGACACACAAAGTAGTGTCGTGCTTAAAGGCTGGCCTATGTTGCAACATAGAACAATGAACGAATAGTGTTTGTAACAGTAGTGCTATAACATGAGAAGCTCCAAATATTGCTAAAGGAGTCTCATGGTAATGATTCGGTTTTGCATTATTAGTGTGGATGGACCGGGGAAAAAGAATAATTGAACCTGATTGTCCTTGTTATAAAATGTACATGTATAATACCAAGTGCCTCATCATGGTAAAAGGTATTCAGTAAAAGCAAAGAATCAACTTGAATTCTAGGCAAAAATACATGAAGTCTCATCTCATTAGCTACACTGCTTATCCTCAGTAGGGTCGCGGGGGTGCTGGAGCCCATCCCAGCAATCATCGGGCAGTGGACACCCTTAACTGGTTGCCAGCCAATCGCAGGGCACATAGGGACAGACAACTTACTCATTCACACCTAGGGACAATTTGGACCGGCCAATTCACCTGAAATGCATGTTTTTGGAATGTGGGAGGAAACCGGAGTGCCTGGAGGAAACCCACACAAGCATGGGGAGAACATACAAACTCCGCACGGGAAGTCTGGAGCTGGATTTGAACTCACGCAGGAGGTTCCCAAGACATGAACTGTGCCACACATGCGCTAACCGCTGTGCTGCCCATGAATTATCATACTAATGTTAATTTTAAAAGGGCATGGGTCACGAAACTCATTTAGTTTCCATAGTGGAACCTAAGGTCACTGCCATATAGTTGTCAAATATAGACCACAGGGGCTTTAAGAGACTTAAAATGCCTACTAGAGGGAAACTGGTTAAAGAGGTGGTGGTTGAGGTTAGTCCCTAATGTTGCGGCTCTGTTTTGATATCGCAAGCCCTAATGTCCCTAAAACTGGACAGAGAGCAGCCAATTATCTTCAGGGCTGTTGATAATTGTTTTTTTTTTCTGTATGGAAATGGGGTAATAACAGTCAAGATACAAGTACCATATGATGTAGGGTAAATCGGGTGCCTCCAACCTGTTTTGTTACCAATTACCTGCAGAAATAACCTCTGATCATATTATGTTACTAAGTTAATTATTGGATATGAGAATAAATACACCGAGTCAACTAAGAATTCTTGACTAGAACATGACAATGTACCAACATTGGTGAGCTATTTTCAGAACATGTCTACGGCCACCTCGGCTGTCCTTGGGGGGAACCGCGTTGGAAACCCCTACAGTTATTGTACTTAAAAAAACGTCCTCCTTAAGGCTTAAATTTAGCTTGAGGGTGTGTTAAAAATACCGAGCAATTCTGGCGCCAAATGGATGATTTATAGGTTTCCTGATACAATCAGTGGGAAATCATGTAATGTAGACCGAAACTGAGCGTGATTGGGGAGATTTTCCGTTCACAATTGTGATTTCCGACACCCACTAAGAAGCGCTTCACACAATTGGACCGTTCTCCCGCCGGAGGCGTGGTCTCTTTCAATCTAACCAATTGGCGACCGCGACGTTTTACGAAAGAAGCGACTAACCGCTCGTGTTGGGAATTCAGGCTCTTTTTTGAGAACTGGCCTTTTCGGCTCAGATTATAAAAACGCGCTTGTTCTTTTGGCCTCCTAGCGGTTCTTCAGATTATTTTATCCATACATTTTCAACTACAGTATTATGTAACAATATATGCAAAATGGCTTCAGAAAGGGGAAAATATGGCAGGACGAAAATAGAAAAGCTTGGGAACAAGGCAAAAGAAAAAATGAGAGATTAAAAGAACAAGAACAAAATAAGTAAAACACAGGAAAAAAATAAGTAATTTGAAAATCAAACTAGTAAAAAGAATTAGTTTAATGTGTTTATCACCAATTATAATGTAACTCACAATATGAATTGAAAATAAATCAATAACTCCTAAATTATGAAATTATTTTTCTCTCCCAAATTGAACTTTTAGCCATTTTAAACCACAAGCTTTTAATCCTAAGTAAATCAGAAGTTTTTGAAAAAAACACACCACACAAATAAAAAGTCAATTATAAACTATGAAATACAAGAGCAACATAATTTTCTATGTTTAAAAAAAGCCAATTGTGAAACACATAATTTCTGTAAAACAAGAAGTATTCATTAAAACTAGACAATTCCTGCGGCAATTGTAAGGGTTGTGATTGATCTGGAAGATGATCCCGGCACGGATATATAACCCCGGTTGTTAGCATTATGAGTTAGCATAAAGTTTTTAACTCGGAGATGTTTCTGTAACTTTTCACTTGGTTCTGTGGGGGGACTTTTTGCCTAAGGGCATGAAATATTATTTGGCCCCTTCAATTAATACTTTGCAGTGCATATTTTTTTAAATATTTTTTTATGTCTCTAGCCTTGTTTCCTGCTATCTTGCATATCAAAACTTTAACAATGTTCAAGCAGTAGATTGCATAACGGTATTTCAGTTTTGCTCACGAAGAGATTAAAAATAAAACTACACGCATATTTATTTTCTGTCCAAGGCAAATTTTGGCCAAAAGCAGTTTTAGTCTTTAAAGGGACTGTGTGTAATATTTAGTCTCTCCTAGTGGTACAAAAAAACTTAAATCCGGTATTGTGTTTCAAAAAGCGAATAAGCAAAAAAATGTGCAGGTTTTTTTTTAGCTATTGGTGTGTGAGTGTGTGTGTGAATGGGTAAGTGTGAAGCACATTGTAAAGCGCTTTGGGAGGTCTTCATTGACTTGAAAAGGGCTATATAAATACAGACCATTTACCATTTATGTATCTGGCTACTTTATTTAGCTTTGTAGCTAGCTAACTTCGTACATTTTTAACTATTTAGCAAGCTATCAACCTAGCGTTTTACATTTTTTTGCATGCTATCAAGCTAACATTTGATCTTTTTTTTTACTATTTTATCAAGTTATCTAGCTTCATTTTTTTTTTTACCTGAGTACAAACTTTACAATATTAATACTTATGTAATCATACTTGGAATTTGGATTTTATGTAAACCAAGTTACATATTAAAATTTTCCATATTTTTCTTAACATATTTCTGTTCCTACAAAATATTTTACATGATGTTATATTTCACAACCTATTTTGTTTTTGTGCTCTGTAGAGCCCCTTGAGACGTTTTGTGATAAAGGGCTATACAAATAAATATGACTTGACTGCTTTGTAGACATTTTTAGTAATTTTTCCCGGTGTTCTTTTATTTGATTTTTCAGTACATCCCTGGAGTGCCGTGTCTAATCTCGTTGTATACACCGTTTCACATCGTTGATATAAATGACAAAGACGAATCAACTCGGAATCCATGGGGAAAATGGATTGGACTGACCAATCACAATAGGAAAGAGAGAGTCTCGAATGGAACCGGCTCTTGATTGGTGGTGAGCTGGCTCCTTCGCTTCAAAGAGCCGTCTTATAAAGGCCGTTTCGTTCGCAAACGACACACCATAAACCTCTGCCCACCCCGACGCGTCGCTCATTGAAGAAGAAGAGGGCCGATGTATCGCACCTTTCCTTCAGCACGATCGTAGTCATGCCGCCCAAACATACAAAGCTTTTCGTCGGAGGCCTAAACGTGGAGACGACCGACGATGGCCTCCGCGCTCATTTTGAGCAATTCGGCTGTCTCACCGACTGCGTGGTGGTGAAAAACCAAGCCATCGGCCGCTCTCGCTGCTTTGGCTTTGTAACCTACACGATGTCGGAGGAGGCCGACGCAGCAATGGCGTCCAGGCCACATGTCGTCGACGGCCGCACCGTGGAAATCAAATGGGCTGTAGCCCGCGACGAAGCCGGCGGGAACACGGACTCGTCCTCCAACGTTAAAAAGATTTTCGTCGGCGGTGTCAAGGACCATCTGGAGGCCGAGCACCTCACCGAGTACTTCTCTCAATACGGCCCGGTGGAGAAAAGCGAGATCATCACCGACAAGATGACCGGCAGGAAGCGTGGCTTCGCCTTTGTCTTCTTCCACGAGAACGATTCTGCTAACAAGGCCGCTCAAACTAAATTCCACACCATCAGCTCCACCAAGGTCGAGGTGAAAAAGGCAATGAGCAAGCAGGAGATGGGCGGAGGTCGCGGAGGAGGATTTGGTGGAGGCCGGGGCCGCGGGAGAGGCATGGCGCCGCCGTACGGCGGAGGAAGAGGAGGCGGCGGCGGAGGTTACGGTTCAGGTGGCTACGGCGGCGGCTACGGTAATGGTGGCGGCTACGGCGGTGGCGGTTATGGAGGAGCCGGTGGTTATGGAGGAGCCGGTGGTTATGGAAGTACCCCCGGCGGCTATGGAGCCGGAGGTTACGGCGCAGGAGGAGGAGGCGGCGGCTATGACGAGTACGACAGCGGCATGGGTGGAGGATACAGCAACGGGGACTTCGGGGGCGGCTACGGACAGCAGCAATCCGGTTATGGTGCTATGAAGGGGGGAAACTTCTCTTCATTCCGGAGCGGGGCCCCGTACAGTAGAGGCGGCTTTGGCCGTGGTGGTGGAGGTGGAGGATACGGGGGCGGCTATTAGAGTTCCCTCCATTTTTGATACGGGAGGGGGGTTGGGAGTCCAGGATTCCATAGAACTTACACGCCGCCATGAGGTGGTTTTTCTTTTGCTCTCGGACTTCGGGAGAAGTGTTAAACCTCCATGCCGAATGATTGAGTTTATTGTGCCCCCCTTACCCTCTCCTCATTCCCCTTTACGGACGCTACTACTATGACAAAATTGTGAAATATTGCTGAAAACGTTTTGCTTTTTCTGAGTCTATAAGTTGATATCTTTTTTTCCTGTCCCGAGTTATTTCTCGGGTTTTGAAGTCGATTTGTCGCCAGAATTGAATGATCTGTGTTTCATTTCTTTCCCTCCCAAAGCAGACGTATCTTTTTGTCATTTTGATTGATCAGTTTTGTTCAAAGTAAACATGTTTTGAAATTATGTTTAGCACACCCGTATGTTTGGTTTTATTAAAGTTTTTAATGTTTGGAAAATAAACATGTCTTTCTTAAAACGTTGGTTTACACTTGCGTTCTTAAACTTGGGTATTGCAGTTTCACGTGTGCTCCCCAGAGGGCAGCATCGGCCTTTGCTGGTCGCCATTTTGAGACTACCCTCGTGCTGTCCTCATTTAAAGGGACCGTGTATTTGGCATTTCATAATGGTTAAAAAAATGATCTGAGTAATAACTAATGCATAAACTTGTTTTGTGTTTTTCCCCTCCAAACGAGAAATTCAAAAGCATGTGTATTTTGTGAACGTTTTTTATTTCTTAAATTAATGCGAGAACAGCATACGTCAAATTAGTAATCCAACATATTTTAGGCAATGGTATTCAGTAGATCATTATTTTATAGTGCAAAAAAGTTGAACTATGAATTTCACAATGATTGGAACAGAGTCCACAGATACCTCAAACACATTTTCAGATTCCAGATTAAGAGATCCAATAATACGGTGATTTAAATTAAAAATATTTTTGTAAGGGACACAGATTCAATTGACATTTGTGAGCAAGTGGTCAGATCTGTAATGATTGATACTACCCTGTATTTACTTGGATCAAGACAAATTCCCAGTATCCCCAACCCCTGAAAACACAGGAAACAAAAATAAGAATACTTGAGAGTTACAAAAAAGATCAAATATTAAACAAATGTAATTCATTTAAACTCATTTAACACACATTACAAAGCATTAAAGGAAACAAATTCAAGTCAACCTGGTCCCTGTCAAACATGCTGCAGCATATTTTGGGTAACAGTCTCCAGCAGATTACGATTTTCTCTTTACATTCAAATGTTCTGCTTGTGAGTTTGTCCAGGAAAATACATGCTTTATAATCAACGGATATGTACATGTTTCTTAAAACATTCTGTATTTGAGCCTCACCAAGAGGGAGCTGACATAATTGACCACCCTATTTCTGCTATTGATAGCCATAAATCCAAAACGTTTGGGTACAAATATTGCAAATAAAATGAAGTGCATTTTTCGCTTTGAGTTGCTGTAGTTTGTATTCTTCCTTGTTCTATGAGCGCTTGTTTATGGTTGCACTACACCGTACAGCAACTTGAAATAGTACATACTGTCTCTTTAAGGATTTTTTTTTAAATATACAGCTCACATGGAGATGTGACTAGAAACTTCCTAGAACCATCTAGGAACAATTTCAATATTTACAATTAAATATCATTTAGGTGGATATTCTTCCGGGTTTAATAACACAACGGGTGGTAATGTTGGCCCGAAGACAACAGAGGGCACGAATGATCAAAAGCTGCATCATTTTCATCATCGATTATCAATTATTTTTTTGTGTTTTTTTATAGGTTCGAAAAATGTTGTTCATAGTCAACAACAATTCAAGATAGTTTTACCAATAAAAATAAGTGGCACTTCAAAGTTAGAAAAGAATATACCTTGATTATCATTCTTACAAAATGAGTTGAACATATTGTGACAACGAAATTGGACGTGGCACTCCAGTTACACATATAGACATTGTTGTTGTATACAAAATGCTTCAACGTACTTACATAAAGATATTAAAGTCTGCCTAGTCCCAACAACAAGGAAAAGTGGCACTCTTGGTGTCTTGCAGTCTCGATCCAAACATACATCCATCCATTTTCTGCACCGCTTATCCTCAGTAGGGTCGCGGGGGTGCTGGAGCCCATCCCAGCTATCTTCAATGGGCTTGTTCACACCTAGGGAAAATTTGGACCAGCCAATTAACCTCACATGCATGTTTTTGGAATGTGGGAGGTAACCGGAGTGCCCAGAGGAAACCCACACAAGCACAGGGAGAACATGCAAACTACACATAGGAGGTTCGATCTCATGACCTCACAACTGTGCAGCACACACGCTAACCACTGCTCTGCCGTGCTGCCCCGATCCAAGCATACTAAACATAAACTGGAGGCAAACTAATTAAATAAAGGGACAGTGTGAGTTATGTACCACATCCAAGTGGTATACAAACTGCATTAAATAAAAACTATCAATTTAATTATCAAAAATACATGAAAAATCATATATATAAACATGCATTTCCTTAAATCCAGTATGCAAAGGAAGCTGCCATTATTGTCTGCTTTTATGGGTATCCAAAAAAAACATAAAAAAGCTGAGTAAAATAAGGATAAGTAAAATGGTGCGTTTTGGTTACTTGGAGCCACCGTAGTTTTTCATCGTCCAAGTTCTTTTTCACACGCATTTTTTTTTGTTGCACCATGTTCTACAGCGACGTCATCTAGTGGTCAATTGTTACACACTGTTCCGATAAATTACATTAGAAACTCAATTTAAATCAAATCTATTTTCAGATTTCCTAAATTTGTGCTGATGAATGCATTTTTTTCAATTATTTAAATTGTGTTATAGAAATATTTTTTTTATATACATCTCAAGTTCAATCTCCCTTATTTTTATACAATAATGTATTCTTTCTGTTGCTAAACCCCACAAGTGTCTTGGGGGTTTATATCCCGTCTTTTGGAGACACAATTGACAGTTAATCGCAGAAAACACAAAAGGCTAGACATTGGGATAAACCAAGAAATATTCTTGTGATTCACCTCGTTTGCGTTCAAATTACCACTCACTTTTGTGAAAATGACACTTGAGTTGCTTCAGTAGATTTGTTCCTACTTGAGCCCCACTAATGAACTGGCAAAATCACTTCTTTTAAAACAAGTAAAGCCGTGGATTAAGCGACTTGATTCACTTTTCAATTCACAATGAGTGATTCTTCGGTTTTTAATAAACTATCCCGTGTAGAACACTTGACATATTGTTGAAAGGATGTAATGCAGATCGAGTCCAAATAAAGTGGTCAGAGTGGCAATCATTATATTATAGACGATCTTTGTGTCCGTGGGCGCCTCTGGTGGTGCGTTTGGATGACTCCACCAGGATGGACGAGGTGTCGCCGGGGTGAGTTTTTACCACAATGTGATCAATACTTGTTGATACATTTTCAAATAAAAGCCCAATCGGGCTTTTTTTAACCACATGCCCACGAGTTCGAAGGGAAACGGGTTTCCGGCTTGGCACCAGAGCCCCCATCCTCTCTCTAATAAGCTAGCATTTTGTTGTTGACGATGGCGCCAGCTAACATGCTAACTTAATCATTAACCTTATTTCACTTTAGGGGAGAACGGGAAACGCGACAGTCTCACAAATGTCTAGCAGACAAGAGGAATAACTGTTTCTATCTGACATTGCTTGTCGTATTGTGAAACATGCTAAACGCTAACGCTACCTAACTTGACCTAAGCATCCCTCTGAAACAGGGGTCTCAAACTCGTGGGGGGCGATGGAATCCAGGTCTGGGGAGGTAGAGCCATAATGGCCTTTATACATGAAAATGTAAAATAAATAAAATAATTCCACTTTTATATTTTTTTCACACTATATAATGGAATTTAAAAAACGATTTAATTGGAAAAGTTAATTTGTATTAGGGGTGGGCGATTCGATCTAAATATCTATATCATCAATACTAAACAAGTACTTTTATCCAAACAATACTATTGTCCCGGCATCAATATTTCACCCCGTCGACCAATTTCCTCAAAGCGCCGTTTCTATATGTAGAAAATTCAGTTCTCTCTCTCTCAACCAGCCCCTCGGCCACTCTACGAGTTTATGCCTGTTTGTGTGACTGACAGACATACGCTTACCTCTCCCTATCTGGCCTGCTGCTGCATCTTGCTTGCCAGGCAGAAGAGCGGGCTAAATCTAGGCGTGCGCCCTTCTCACCAGAGGCTGAATTTGACTGATTAAATTGTCAGGAGTTTATTTCTTAAAAGCATAAAATGTCAATGCCAGGTGTCATTTGTGAAGTGAAGTTGTCTGCTACAATGGCAAATGTACATACCGAAAACTAGGGCTGCACGATTTTGGAAAAAAGAACAATCGCGATTTTTCAGACCTCGATTGCAATTTCGATGCGATTTTCGATTTTAAAAGAAAAGTGCATTTTCTTTGCTAGGTTTGTTTTTCGGGGAGAAGATAAACCTAGTGACATGCTAACACAACTTTAGATGATGTACTTGGAGACTGAGAGTATATGACTGTAACAAAATATCAACTATAAAGGTTTTAATAAAAAAAAAGAATTGCAGTTGAATAAATGGCTTTTATTGTCATTATACAAAAGGACAACAAAATTGAAGGGCTGTTCTTTTCAGTGTAAGAAAACAATTGAGAGAGCAGCCGGCTACACGCTAGAGTGGGGTCCCATTGACTTCTGCAAGGTCTTTGTGATGATTAAAATACAAGTCACAAATGTAGTGTTTACGAGTAGTAGCACCAAGTCATCCGTTTTATTGGATCTGGCGTTGGTGACGAGCCACGTTCGGCAATGGTGGCTTAAGAGTTGTTAGCCTAGCTGTTCGTTTTCCCTTCCGACGCCGCCTCAGTCAATTCCCGCACGTGATAAAAATCCAGGCAGCACCTGCTGGTGATCAGCTTTTCTTTACACTTGGATTTTCCTCGAGTTGTGGCGTTTGTTTTGGTGGACATTTGTGCAAGCGCTGAATGACTGACTGGCAGCTTACACCAGCCTATCAAAGTTGTGCACAGGCGTCTTGCAAACTTTGCCTCGCCTTTATTGGCTGCTGACATTAAAACCTGCTTCTGATTGGCTGGCAGTGTTATACCAAGAAACGTGACAATTCTTGATGGCCAAACACTCCATCACCCAAATAAAAAAAATGTAACTCTAAATTCTTGAAATAAATTGCAGCCTTTTGCGGTTAACCTATCGCACTACGTCATATCGCAATATCGATTAGATTCCGGGTAATCGTGCAGCCCCACCGTTAACACTTGACAAAAGTTCACCCGACACATTACTGTTCCTGAACAAAAAATGGCATCTGTTGTCACTATGGCAACAAAGCCAAAAGGGCACATTGTTTACATTGTTGAATTTTGGTTTGATTCTCTTGAGTTTTGCTGTGTCACAGTTGTTGGAGTAGAATTTTTTTCAATACTGTTGAAGGTTTTTAAATTGTATTGTTTACACTATTTCCACTTACATACTTTATTTCCAAAATATTGTGCAATGGAAGATAGGGCTGCACAATTTTAGAAAAAAACTAATTGCAATTTTTCAGACCAGTACTAGACCAGAGTACTTGATCACAGTGACATGCTTTAACCTAGGGGTCGGGAACCTTTTTGACTCAAAGAACCATAAAAGCAAAAAATATTTATTTTATTTTGGGAAAGAGCCACACCATATATTATGAGACAAATTTACTAAATTGCTAAACCCGCGCCCCAGACAAAAGCTTAGTCTTCAGCACATTTATTTTTGATGATTTGATAAAAAATATGAAAAGAGAATAAAGGTTTCAATAAAAAAAAAGAATTGCAGTTGAATAAATGGCTTTTATTGTCATTATACAAAAGGACAACAAAATTGAAGGGCTGTTCTTTTCAGTGTAAGAAAACAATTGAGAGAGCAGCCGGCTACACGCTAGAGTGGGGTCCCATTGACTTCTGCAAGGTCTTTGTGATGATTAAAATACAAGTCACAAATGTAGTGTTTACGAGTAGTAGCACCAAGTCGTCCGTTTTATTGGATCTGGCGTTGGTGACGAGCCACGTTCGGCAATGGTGGCTTAAGAGTTGCCAGAGCCCCTGTCCCAAATTCAACAAACAGACCACTTTAAACTTGTCTCTTTCTTGCAATTACTCAAGATCGGTTAAACTCCTTTTGACCCTTTTTTTCATACATATTGGTTTCAAAACCAGATGCAAGCGTTTATTTTGTAAAAACGTCACAACATTCTGAGAATAGGGAGCCTTATGTGCTTACCTTTGGCGAGAGATGGGAGGGAATGCTTGTACTTTTTGCATAGCTCCACCCATCCCTCCCACTCACCCAATCAAATGACTAAGTTTTCTTCCGGTGTTTTGGCGTATTTACAGTTCTGTGTATTCATCATAAAGTATCTGAACACTGAACACAGATTATATATATAGTGAACTTTTAAATAAAGGATTCTTTAGCGTTGTACAGCCAAAACAAGTTTTTTTCCCCCTTTTTTTGTGTGACACCTTGACTGTAAATTGTAGTGAAAAACATGCCCTATATATACTGCGAAGTGTTTCTTTCGCATTTAGCTTTGGTTTGGCTTTACGTGTACCTGAATAGGATAGACAATCCCGGTTTTGAACAGGATGGAGAAATTTTGCATGCAATCAAATTGGTCTCTGAGCCACAGATACTCATAGAAAGAGC